>NC_137687.1:20043760-20096260 GCF_963989245.1 Nansenia antarctica
GATTTGTACTTTTCAGTGTGCAGGGCTAGAGCATTGCTATATACAATGTGGTATGCTAGTACGGATATATGAACGTACAGTGGGACTTATGTAGGCATTTACTGCTTCTACTGATCCTTTGTAGATGGATATTACCACTGAACCAGAACCAGCACACAGTGTACCATACTGTAATAGCAAGGCTGGCACTAGAAGAAGCATTTATGCTTTGGCTCAGATAGGCACTTTAAAGAAGATTAATACCATGGCTGGCTCTTATTCACACTAATAGAAATAACTATCGCCCATATAACATCGAGATGAGTTGCCAATACTATACTACATGACTCTGTATCTATTGCCCAAGCTTTCAATCACCATTTTTCCTCTGTTTGCTCTACTTTAATATCGGAGTCTTACCTGTCTACTGGCTCTCCCAATAATATCTCACCCTGCCGCAGTTCCTTTTTCTTTTTTTTCTTCTGTCCATTAATGAATGAAATGTGAACAGTTGTCCTGGACTTGATGGCATTGAAAATAGGTTTATTAAGCTAGCCTCTAATATTCTTATGTACCCACTTGCAGATGTATTCAACCTCTCACTCGCTACCTGTGAGTTACCCGTTATCTGGAAAAGTGCTCGCATTACACCACTCCATAAGGGTGGAGATGTACTTGACTGCAACAATTACAGACCTATATCCATTATCTGCTCTACTGCCAACATTTTTGAAAAATTCATTTATAATCAGCTTGCAAACTATCTTAGTAATAATAATATTTTATCACCATTTCAATCTGGCTTCAGGCCTAATCACTCCACAACTACAGCCCTACTTAAATTTACTAATGATGTCTTCTCTGTTGCAAATAACGGTGAACTCACAGGGGCTATCTTTATTGATCTAACAAAAGCTTTCGATCTTGTTGACCGCTATCTGCTCTTAGACAAACTTCATGCTATCGGCCTTTCTGAAAATGCAATCTTGTGGTTAATAATTTACCATACATTTTCAATAACTGCTGTGCTCAACTTTATGCTGATGACACTGTCTTATACACATCTAAACCGGACATACTACAAATTCAAACTTCTCTTCAGTCTGATTTCACCATCTTACAAGATTGGCTATTACGTAACAAATTACTGCTCAATAAATCAAAATCTTATACTATGATCTTTGGGACTAGACAGAAACTCAAATCCACACCGGTTCATGTCTAATATCCTGCAATGATGGCACTATGACACAGCAAAGACCTAGGTTCTGGGCCCTGGACAGTCTGGACGGATTGATGGCAGCTGCTGGACTGAAAAAATCAGGTGTAGTGCTGAGGCACAAATATGTACATTTCTAGCCTGCAAACTGCGACACTTCAAATGAATGTGCAATAACACTATGTGCAATATGACAACCCTAGTCGTCTATCTGTACAGTATAGTATAGTGGATAGTGTACATAGCCTTTATTTATGTAAACCAGCTCCTTCCCTTCTTGTGTTTTTCCCCCGTTTTTTTTCTTCTTTCCTAGCACCAGGGGAGCCACCCCTCCTAAATTTTGTTGTTTGGTACCTGTACTGTAGGAATGACAATAAAGACCATTCATTCATTCATTCATTCACTACTCTGCATAAAGTTGACCGTATTAAATATCTTGGAGTATGGCTTGATTCCAATCTCTCATTCAAAACACACATTGACTATACCTTGCGTAAAGTCAATTTCGGAATCAATACTCTATATCGATCTCGTAACTGTTTCTCACCCAATGTTCGTAAAAAACTTGCCATGCAACTCATTTGCCCATCAATTGACTATTGTGATGTTGTCTATCAAACCGCATCAAAATCGGACCTTGTCCCGCTTAACACAGCATATAACAGAATCTGCAGATTTGTCCTTGGATGTCCCTTTCTCACTCACCATTGTATCATGTATCAGGCACTTAAATTCCCATCTCCACATGTAAGAAGACACATGCACTGGCTTCAATTTATATTTAAATGTATTAATCTATAATTATTGTGTCCTTATTGTTTTTCCTGTTATTATGTAATGTGTATTGTACATGTACATTACTATGTATTATCTAGTGCAGCGGTTCCCAACCTATGGGCCCTCTGGTGGTCCGCGAGAGTACTGCAAGTGGGCCGCCAAATCATGGGCAAAAAAATGTTTTATTGACGTTTTTTTGTTACAAAAACGTTTTAATTTTAAAAAGATAAAAAATCTTGGATTGAACAGCCTTGATCGTATTGTGTGTGGTGTGCGCCGATATTTCCATCCGAAAAGAAGAAGTCAGCTCGCTTCTTGATTGGCTACATTCCATCCCCGTCACAATCGGACTCGCGAACAGGGTTGCCAGATGGGATCGACATTTTCCACCCTAACCACAGTCTAAAACCGCTAATTCCACCCCAAAAAAACCGAGCCCATCTGGCAACCCTAGTCGGGAGTCGGGAGTTGCCCACACACATAAGGATGTTTGGTCGTAAATATTGAACACATACAACATTTACGATCTTGGTATTTGATCACCTGCTATATAAAACATCGCCGCTTGGCTTTAATGGTTTAACCGCTATTTATTTTTCAAAATTTTGCCACGCCACCCTAGTTTTTGGTTCGCTTCGCGCGCTAGGCCTGAGTGGGCCGCGAATACTGTAGAGATTTGTAAAGTGGGCCGTGAGTCTAAAAAGGTTGGGAACCGCTGATCTAGTGTTATGTTTAGGACCCCCTCGAAAACGAGATGGCACATCTCAAGGGGTTTTATCCTAATAAAAGAAATGTACACATAAGCACATCTTTGCAAAGGCAGTGGATGAAGCACAAAGGAGACTGGTCATGATTTCAGACTCTTATGACTGTTTATGGGAAGGAATGCAGTGTGCACTATCAACATGATGACCATCACTATGATCAGTGTTGTTGATAGTTACCTAGAGTCTCGAATAGTTTTAGATCAGCTGATTTGGCAGAGAGTTGTTGCCTATGCTAGCTTGCATCATTGTCGAAAATGGAAGAACACCTGGATTCAGTTTATTTTAGAGTTCCACCCAAACAAGGTATTTGATTGGTATGACGTGTCACGAGGCATCACTTATTTCTAACGGGTTCCCACCCCTTTGTAGCTACTTTCTGCAAAGGATTCCCTCATGCTTTGCGAACTACGACAGCCTGGACTCAACAAGGTTGATAGTTACCTGCCTCTCCAGGGCAGGACCAGCTCAGGGTTGATCTTACGGAAGAAGTACTCTCCTCCCGGCCTGTGTCCAGGGATGCTCTGGAGGGGTGTGTCTGGCCTGGGCTCCTCCTCCATGGGCTCCTCTGGTTGGGGCCTCTGCATGCCAATGTACTTAGGCAGAAAGTGGATGAACACCTGAGGTAGAAGGGTGAAGGTTACAGTCGCTATGGTAACAGGATGTTTAGCTAATATTACTTTCTATGAGATGATTGAAGATCTCCAGATTTTGGAGCAGTCCCTGGACAAGCGAAATAATCTGCTGAAACTAAGGCTTTGGTTTGGACGTATATATGTACGTTTGTATATGTTCAAGGATTAGCAGAGGATATGCTAATATGTATCATATATACAGAACTGTATAATACAGTTACAGTTACAGGCAGTGTATTCAAAAGACTCATTCTGAGGATCTCGTGGCCTGTCTCTTGGATGGAGACACTCCCTAGCACAGCGACCAGGAGCCAGACTCACCTTGCGTACCCACAAGGGCATGATATGTGTGCTGGGGGAGCGGTGGTGCAGGTTGAGGACCACCACACTGAGGATGACGGAGAAGGTGACCAGGATCATGGTGAACATGACGTAGTTGACTATAATGGGGATGGCCAAGGAGGTCTCTGGGACCTTGTTAGCCAGCAGCAGCATGAAGACAGTCAGGGCGATGAGGACTGAGATGGACAGGGTCATCTTCTCACCTGATGGACAAAGAGGACGCATAGTTCAAACACAGCAGTGGTTGTTCTGCTGTAATGTCTTTTCATTTCATTTGACAGACATACGAAGAAGCTCTTCCGTCGTACTGTTTCTGTTTCTGTCACGATTCCAGCTGGAGACTTGGGGGCGGCGGAGACTCATAAACATTCAGGCACACAGGTGCCTCTTATGGCTCTTCACTAGGCCGTTCCTATTTAACACTAGATCAGCCATGAGGGGTCATTTGACCCCTGTGAGTAAAGAAAATGTTATATCTTTGCACTCGGATCAAATTTCAGGGCCCTCCTTTCATGATTTTAACTAGATATGTGTGTTCTACCACCCTACGTATCCTTACATTTTCAAAATCACATCAGGATATGCTATTTTGCTTGTTTTTCTGTGTAGGAAGCAGGCTAATTTACATGCGTGCCAACTAGTGGTCGTTGTGTGTAAATAGCAGCTTGCATTGTAAAGCCTATGATCATTTCAACCCCGAGGCGGCTCTTATAGTAGGTAACTGCTTATAAAGGCACTGCTGTTCTAGTGTTGAGTTTTTATTCCTGTGTGGTAGCTTCACTCTCGCCTGTGGTATGTTACCTTATAGTCCCCAAGGACGTATCTCGCTATTGTTGTTGTTTGATATTTATTATGTTGCTAAAATGGTTCCTGTATACCATGTGGATTACTTCGTAAAGTGGCTTTGCCTTTGAACTGCATTTCCTCATCTGGCCTCCTCTCTGTTCCTGGGTCCTATACTACACAATGTTACAGTTCCTGATTCCACAAAGAACACAACACTGCATCAACTGCACTGTAAGATGAGCGGCATACTATTCTAACATTCCAATTTAACAGGTGTAGCATACAGGGCCTGGGTCTGTGCCTGACCTGCACCAGGGGGCAGGTAGAAGACAAAGATGGCAAGCACGCTGGTGAGGATGCAGGGCACGATGATGTTGACAATGTAAAATAGAGGCTTCCTCTCAATGATCAGGTAGAAGGTGATGTCCTCATACAGGTCCTCACGCACGTTCTTCCTGCTGGGCGTGTGACAGATCTGCCACTCCCCGTTCTCTATGGAAGAGGGAGGGGGGAGGAGAGGAGAGGAGAGGAGAGATAATGAATAGAGTGGAGGAGAGGAAAGAAGAGGAGAGAAGAGGAGAGGAGAGGAGAGGAGAGGAGAGAAGAGGAGAGGAGAGCAGGGCAGGGCAGAGCAGAGGAGAGCAGAGGAGAGGAGAGGAGAGTACAGTACAGTAATACTAAGGGGGAGAGCACTGGAAGGACGATTTTTAGTCAAATTAATTGCATTCCAGAATTTGGCAGGGTTAGAGTATGAGGTGGTTATCAGATTCAGGAAATATTCGGATTTAGCCTTCCTTACGGCTGAAGTGCACTTATTTCTGAGCTGCCTGAAGTATAGCCAGTGTTGGGGGACACCAGTACGTCTGGCACGGGACCAGGCACTATTTCTGTTATTAAAGAGGGTAGATAGCTCATGAGTAAACCAAGGCACTACCCTATCTTTTATCCTAGTGGTTTTAAAAGGGGCGTGCCTATCCACAACGCAATTAAATGTACATATAAAGGATTCGAGAGCGTCCTCAATGACATCGAGAGAGCTCACGCAACCCCAGTCGCAGCCATCCAGCTCCCTCAGGAACAACTCTGCATCAAAGCGTTTGAAGTTCCTCTTGGTTATCACCTGAGATGTAGTCTTTTTTAACCTCACATCTCTCACACAGGCAACGATCACTGACTCCCAGGTCAAAGACACCACTAGTATATTTGCTAGCCTTATTTGTTAAAATTAAGTCTAATAATGTAGATTTCGAGTCATCGTTGAGGTTTGGTCTAGTTGGTTCTAAAATCAATTGTGAAAGGTTTATGCTGCAAGCAAGATCTTTAAGCTGCGAGGAAATATCACTCAGCCAGTTAATATTGAGATCACCCAGAACAAGTACTTCATTGTCAGTATATTTTGAAAGCAGGTTAGCTAGGGTGTCAGTGGCGAGAGAATCGGCAGAGGGAGGGCGATAGATACCAACTACCGTCAGAGGGTCTGGGCCATGATGGATTTTCAGAGCCAGAAATTCAAAGCAGTCAGGAATAGAAATTGCATGTCAAATGGAAACTGAAAAATGTGACTTAACATATATACCAATACCACCCCCCCTGCCCAAACGATCCATTCTAAAGAGATTATAATCCTGAATATTCACGTCAGAGCTATCAACATTCATCCTGAGCCAGGTTTCACCCAACACAACAATATCCGGGGAAGTTTGTTCAATTAATACAACCACGTGATCAAGATTTTTACGCAAACTACGGATATTCCAGTGAATTGTACCAAGTCCTTTACGCATTTTAAAACTTGCCGGGGTAAGGGTAGGGAAATGGGTGACTGATTGATGTTGTGTGGTATGTTGTCTGTCTATATTAATTAGATTGCGCATGTTGACACCACGTAATAGCCTACGGTCCTGCGAGGCGCGCACCGGGACATTAAAGACCACTGGGATATATTGATTACTACTGTTAAAACTGGCTGACCCCAGAGCCGCCAAGCTATCACTGGTTAAAACAATATACTCTATGTGGGCTGATCCTAGACCAGAGGGGAAACCAGAGAGGAGAGTGGAACCATCACCGTTGTGTCTGGGACCAGCAGGGTTTCAGAGGGAGGGGGGTCTAGGTCTGGGGGCTGTTGTTATTGATAGAGTGTGAGAAGGCTGTTGGCTAGCTAGACTGGTGAAACCGGGGTGAAGTACCTGGTATGAGAGGTTGCAAGATAGGAAATGCGCACCAGCCATGTTCAAATGAAGTCCATCAACAGAAAATAGTTCACCGCGTTGCCAGAAGAGGTCGAAATTGTCAACGAACTCTATGTTGTTATCGCGACATGCGGATGTTCAGTAATCTGGAGAAGCGACCACAGCCTCTGCCAAACGTGGGAGTGGGACCGGAGATTGTAGTTTTGAGGTGGAGGTGTTTCACCACCGCGAACATTTTGCAAAAGTCATCCTTCAGCTGTTCGGAACGCAATTTACCGGTGTCGTTTGTACCGACGTGTAGAATGAGCGACTCCGCCGAAGGGAACGACATGGCTACTTCCCGGATCATGTCTGTAATGACAGAGACAGTAGCACCAGGACAGGACACGGTGTGGGAATTGGGGACAGACACGTTTCTAACAATCGAGTCACCGAGGATTAAAGTGAGCGGAGCTGGTGGAGACAGCCGGGCCGAGACTCTCCGACCGGAGGCCGGCGGATCAGCTTCGACGCTCGGCAGCTCTTGAGCCAGTTGGTGAGAGCTCGAGCAGGGGAGGCTGGTTCATTAGGGGCAATTGGACAATGCCCCACCAAAGGGAGAAGAGAGAGATTTTTTTTCTATGACTTCTAGACAGTGTTGCTTCTGAATATCATAGTCCAATCAGCTAGTGTTCTGTGGAGTATATCATAGTCCAATCAGCTAGTGTTCTGTGGAGTATGTTCCAATCAGCTTCAAGTCCCGCCCCTTTCGGGGCAACTTTCAGTCTACTCGAAATTGCACTAGGCTGTTCTCGTAGACTTGCATGTAAAATCTATTTTGGTAACTTCAGGCCATTCGGTCAATTGTCTATGGGGTTTTGGGACATGCACAAAGAATCGTACGTGCTTACGTCATGTCCGGCGTAGCTTTAGACGAGCTAGCTTCACCATCGCTATGGCGGCTAGAAACACCGTTCAGCCGTCGTAGCAACCAGGAGAAATTAACAGTAAAGGAATTAGGACCACCCAGACCAAATTTAATTATAAAGCAAGTTTATACAAAGGCAGGGAAAATGGGAAAATCGTATAACCGAGGATTTAGGAGGATTTCTTTCTGTAAACAAATTGAACAAATGGATTAGAAGGAGGCATCTTTTGTTCCCAACTTGAGGATATTACAACTGGACCTATTACCGAAGTCAAACTTCGTTTGTGGTCGCAATCTCCGCACCGGCTGTGTTTAGCCTGCTACTGTTGGTGTTTTGCGAAGCCAGAATACACAAACTCGACCTGAAGGTAAGAGAGTCAGCTAAGATAAAAGCTACTTCAAACATTTAGTAATATCGTCAGCATGGTACGTTTTCTATTGTCGTCTTTTAGCTTGTTTGTTTATGTATTCAGCACACGCACACGCACACACACACACACACACACACACACACACACACACACACACACACACACACTCACACACTCACTAGAGGGGATGAAGAGGTCTGTACAGGGGGGTAGGGGGGATGAAGAGGTCTGTACAGGGGGGTAGAGGGGATAAAGAGGTCTGTACAGGGGGGTAGAGGGGATGAAGAGGTCTGTACAGGGGGGTAGAGGGGATGAAGAGGTCTGTACAGGGGGGTAGGGGGGATGAAGAGGTCTGTACAGGGGGGTAGGGGGGATGAGGAGGTATGTAGAGGTGGGTAGGGGGGATGAAGAGGTCTGTACAGGGGGGTAGAGGGGATGAAGAGGTCTGTAGAGGTGGGTAGGGGGGATGAAGAGGTCTGTACAGGGGGGTAGAGGGGATGAAGAGGTCTGTACAGGGGGGTAGAGGGGATGAAGAGGTCTGTAGAGGTGGGTAGGGGGGATGAGGAGGTATGTACAGGGGGGTAGAGGGGATGAAGAGGTCTGTACAGGGGGGTAGAGGGGATGAAGAGGTCTGTAGAGGTGGGTAGAGGGGATGGAGAGGTCTGTACAGGGGGGTAGAGGGGATGAAGAGGTCTGTACAGGGGGGTAGAGGGGATGGAGAGGTCTGTACAGGGGGGTAGGGGGGATGAGGAGGTATGTACAGGGGGGTAGAGGGGATGAAGAGGTCTGTACAGGGGGGTAGGGGGGATGAGGAGGTATGTACAGGGGGGTAGAGGGGATGAAGAGGTCTGTAGAGGAGGGTAGAGGGGATGGAGAGGTCTGTACAGGGGGTAGAGGGGATGGAGAGGTCTGTAGAGGTGGGTAGAGGGGATGTAGAGGTGGGTAGAGGTGATGAAGAGGTCTGTAGAGGTGGGTAGAGGGTATGAAGAGGTCTGTACAGGGGGGTAGAGGGGATGAAGAGGTCTGTAGAGGTGGGTAGAGGGGATGAAGAGGTCTGTACAGGGGGGTAGAGGGGATGGCGAGGTCTGTACAGGGGGGTAGAGCTATTCTCATGCTAAAATCGACTGTAAATCCAGATTTTAAAGTTGATATTCTTCCCCGTGGAGCATGCCCCCATAACCTGTGCCCCACCCAAAATGTTTAGCACCAGCCGCCACTGAGCTCGAGTGCCGTCTAACTGCAGATTTAAGCAGCTGGCGGCGTTCCTTCTTTTTGCTGGACACGTTGGAGTTGATCGAGGGTACAGCGGAGGATTGTTGTAAAACTGGGATCTCGTTGCCTCCAGTGAGAGTCGGAGAGTCTTTCTCATCCAGGATAGCAAAGCGGTTGTAGGTGGTTATTGGGGCGGAGGAGGGAGGTTTCCTCCGGCCATCTCCCCGGTGAAGCTGTGGCCATTGGGGGGTGGAGCACGAGAGCGGCTGCTTCGGCTTAGCCCCGGTTCTGATCCACCGATCGCCCTGCTCCACGCATGGAACCGTGTCCTCCAGGACCTCCGGGGCTGCGGTGGAAGTAGCGGGGCCTATGAAAACCTCCGGATCCGAGAGGTCACCTCTAGCAGCCATAGAGAGGAGGGGGCACGGAGCTGAGTCCCCTTGGGCTGGTGCCTCAGGAAATGGATCCTTCGTAGCTTCATGGTCAACCTGAGAAGCCTCGTAGAAGGAGTCAATCTGAAGTTCACTCTCATGGATATCATGGAGGATGGATATTCGATTCTTTAGGACCTCAACTTCCCTCATCAGATGGAGGCAGCTGTGGCAATCGGTGAGTACCATTTTGTAGCTAGACTGCTGCAAACCTGAAAACAAACCTCCCACTACAGCTGTAGCCTGGGCCAGGTGGTAGCTGGTAGCACTTTAAAAAGTGTAAAGGTGGCTAGCTGGTTAGCCGCGGTAGCTAGCTAATAATACTGGTAATCCCGACTCAGCCTCCCGGTGTCGGATTCGGAGGAACGAGGTCCCGATGTTATATAGGATAGGAAAGCTATTAATTTACAAAAAATGCTTTCTCAATAGAGCTCGGTATAGATAGTAGTTTTTAAGATTTCTAAGAGCTATCGAACTAGAGCAGAAAACAAACACTCGTCGAAGTGCAGCTCTTACTCATAAATAATGCATATGATTAATCCTGGATTAATGGAGCAGTAGTGTAGCAGACTCCCCCGCAGCCATCTTGGATCTCAGGGGGCCTAACCTTACCCAGTCCCTGACACACAGCCAATGACGTACAAGAGGCCCCCACCATCTTAGGGCCCCCACCCAGTCTCAGACCGTCACCTACAGTGTAGTATTGGAAAAGTGCAGCCTGTCGTCCTAGGTTTTTTTTGTTGCTTTTCATAACTGCGCATCTCTCTTCTCTTCAAACATAGACCGTTAGCAAGTTGCAGCTGACCCTTTTCCGTCCTCTGGCAACCTGCGGCTACATTTTCTTACACAGTTTGTATCTTCAACACTTTCAGAGAGGAAAAACATGTGGCAGAAATTGCTATATGGTATCAACGGACCGGTTCTGATACCTTTGCTTCTCAACAAGGGGACTCACACAAGCTTCTTTTCCGTATCAGCTTTTGTGTGCATCCCTAGTTGACACAACAGCCAAGTTCACAGGATAGACAGGAGAAAAGTGTTCTATTATTTCAGGATGTATCCTCTGATCCTTAAATAGCCGATGAAAAATACAGTCTAGACTGGCATGGGGGAGGTGGTTAGCCCCAGGGCCGCTGGTCATCTTGACCTGGCTGTGAACAGAACAGAACAGAGGAGAACAGAGGGACTGACCAGTGAAGGCATTCTCATCAATGACGATCTCGTGTATCTCCTTGTCGTTCTCGTCCACAGCGTACTGCAGGTCCACTTCTGACGAGTCGTAGGTGTAGGAGCGGAACACCATGGTGCAGTTCTGCCAGTCAAAAGGGAAGTATGCCACCTATAGGGAGGGAGGAGTTACTTCTTTTCGACACCTTTTAACAGTTAAAACACTCGACTGCTGTATTTTTTTATGCTGTATGTAAAGCACTTTGAATTGCCCCTGTTGTATGAAATTTGCTATACAAATAAACTTGCCTTGCCTTGCTGTGATAGACCAAACCAATTTCAATAAACAATATCTAATGATCGACATGTGCCCAATAATGTGTGCCCAATAATGCAAAAAATAAATAATCCTACAGTACAGAATAGGATTCATGTGCTGTCCTTGTTGTGTTGAGTTACCTCTATGGAACAGCTACTGCGGTAGATAGCAGGAGGGAGCCAGTTGACCGTGCCATCACTGTACACCAGCACATTGACATACAGCGCCACGTCAAACTGCCCATCATTACTGTGGAAGAGGTGAGTCACACAGAGAGGACTTAATAATAATAATAATAATAATAATAATAATAATACATTTTATTTATAAAAGCACTTTACATAGGAAATCTCAGAGTGCTACAATTAAACACAGGAAGATAAAGCAATAAACATTTTCAATTAAAAGGCAAAAAAAGGCTCTATTAAAAAGGTGGGTTTTAAGGCCTCGTTTAAAAGCATCCACAGACTGTGGTGCCCTTAGGTGGTCAGGGAGAGCATTCCACAGCCTGGGAGCAGCCGAGCAGAAGGCCCGATCTCCCATGGTGCGGAGCTTGGTCCTGGGGGTCTTGAGGAGGTTGGTGGCAGTAGAACGGAGGGTGTGTGAGCGTGAGGAGGTCTGAGGGGTATGGAGGAGTTCCTTGAGGTAGGGGGGGGGGGGGGGCAGTTCCATGGATGCACTGGTGGGTGAGGAGGGAGACCTTGAATTCGATTCTGAGGGAGACGGGGAGCCAGTGAAGTGATTTGAGGATGGGGGTGATGTGATATTTGCGCACCCTCATCAGGATCCTAGCAGCGCTGTTCTGGATGTATTGTACTTACATCTGGGTTTCCGTTAACCGGCAATTACCGGTCTTTGTCCGGTAAACTTTGGTGAAGTCCGACAAATTGAAAAGTCGTCGGACATATTGTCCGGTGAAAATAATTCCCTTTGAATACAATTCGCTAAAGCTGGCTGGGTGCGTTCGTAAACACGCTCTGGAAATCCGATCAGCACTCGCGGAACGCCTCTCGTCCAATCGAACGACTCGGTCGCTCTGTGACATCGAAGCCAGCGTGCGCTCCGGCGCTCTCAGAGCGTGTTTACGAACGCACCCCTAGAAGTTTCCAGCCAGCTAGCTGAAGCTGCTACACACACCAGAGCCATGGCGACCGAACGGCAAGTTAAACAACATACTATAAAAGTGACATTGTTTTACTCATTACTCATACGTTTGTTGTCATTCGGCGGTGCTAATAGTCGCTTTCTTTTTTAATTTATTTTATTTATTTTATTTTAGCAGTTTCCCCGAAAGTTAAGTGTTTGTTTTTATATCACTATTTGCACTTCTGGTTAGATGCTAAACTGCATTTTGTTGTCTGGTACTTGTACTCTGCAATGACAATAAAGTTGAATCTCACCTAATCTAATCTAATCTAATCTAAAATAATCTAAAATAATCCCATCACTATTACTCCCTATTTTCATCAGTGTTTCAATCCTTGAATCTGTGATGGAAATCAAGCAAAGCCACTTCAAGTCTCCCCACCACTGACAGCGCTGGGTGTGCCTTTCCTTACACTCTCGGTTATTCCTTGTGGATTTAAAAAACGGTGTTTTGGTTTCTATAATGTGGTCTATTCTCAGTGTTGACGAGCAGCTCAGGGGGCTTTGAGATGGCTAACAGCTAATTAAAGGAGTAATTCCACTCAAAAGGGTAGAAGTAAGCTGACTGTCTGTCTGTCTGTCTGTCTGTCTGTCTATCTGTCTGTCTGTCTGTCTGTCTGTCTGTCTGTCTGTCTGTCTGTCTGTCTGTCTGTCTGTCTCTCTGTCAGTGTGCTGGACTACCTATGACTTCCATGGTACCTGGGAACGCGTTGTCGGAGAGAAACGCCCTCTGTACAAAGGACCTACTGACCAAAATCCCTGTTCCCCGTAGCCTACATGCTTGCACTGTTACTGTTCAATAAAATGTTATACATCTAGACATTGTGGTATTTCTTTATATACGTATCCCAGACTGCCTATCAATTGTTTCTCAATAAACAGTTATGTTCTTCCCATTGTCATACTCCCGAGCTAAACGAAATGCCTTCCCAACCAGCGAGACTTATAGAAATGACGTTGTTTTATTGATTAAAAAAAAATAAAGGGTAAAACTGTAAAGAGAAAATAGAAAACTCACATTAATCCCAAACAATTTAACAAACTTCAGTTAACGTAATGTGGAGTCCGTTCATTGATCGATGCTGTCTGTTCAGTTCCCAGTGAGGCGCCCGTTCAGCGCTGGACCCGTTCAGCGCTGGATTTGACGCATGGCATAGCGCGCATGCGTCAAATCATGTTATATTATTATATATTATATAGCTCGCATCTAATCGTATCGGATGAGAAATAGACATTAAATGGCATATAGGCCGCTACACAACAGTAATCACCGCGACAAACAGCTATATTAGATTTGGAGAAAAAAAATATATGATTTTGAAATATTTTTTTTTTATTATATTTTAATACGATTGTCCGGTAAATCGAATTCTTCCCGGACACGATGTCCGACGGCAAATTTTTCTAACGGAAACCCTGACTTACATGGTTCATGTCAATCACATGGATCAGTATATCTACAGCTGGAACACTGCTACTCAGTTCGGCTCACTCTTAAGCACTGTGTGGCCCAAAAAAATAATAAGAGATGAAGACATGCAAGATCTATTCTTATTAGTACAAAAGTAATAAAGTAATAATTAAGCAATATCACATGAGAGGGAGTGCTGTTATACTGAATATCAGCACGACTGTGATTCGGTCGTAGACGATCGTTATATACCGTACTAGCTACTGTGTATTAACGGTCATTTAATAGAACACCTGTGCGGCGGAGTGATAGATATAGTTAAAAGTCCCAGTGCTGTTATACTGTATATCGGCACTCATGGAATGCCTCTTGTCCAATCAAATGACTTGGTTGGAACTAACTGTTGTATAATGTATGCTTGAACATCCCTTAGTTAATAGAATTTGATTGATTAATCAGCATCCCCTGGTTATCAGTCTATAGTCTTTATAAAAGACCTGGACCAGGAGTGCTTTTACAATGGGGTCAAATACAGCAATTATGTGAGGAACACAGATATACTTATCCTAGAATACTGAATTGTCTTATGACTAATAGTGCGACAATGATAATACTGTGAATCTAGAGACTATCTGCCTGGTCTGAACCATATAGGATGGATGGTGATGGTGATGCATGGTGTTAGACAGGAAGCTCACTTGTTGATGAGGTAGATGTCTGGAAGCCAAACCTTCTTAGGAGGGATCCTGAGAACAGTAATATTGTCATAGTCCACTGGGTTCCATGAGAGCCTGAAGTCTTTCCATGCCTGAGAGAGAGAGTGAGAGAGATGGAAGGAAGTAGAGAGAGAGAGGGTGAGGGGGAGAGAGAGACATAGAGGAAAAGAAAGAGATACATACAGTAAAGAGGGACAGAAGGTGAGAATAAAATACGGAGTGAGAGAGAGAAGGAAAGAGAGAGAGAGAAAGAGAAAGAGAGAAAGAGAGAGTTACTAGTAATAATGGGGTGAGAGAGAGGAGTGAGGGCAGAATAGGACAGGGTGAAATCATTAAGGCTGTTCTCTCATGTTGCCATGTCCATTTATGAGGTTGTTCCATCTGCCTGTGATAAGTCATTCACACTTTTAGCGATACACACACGCTGTCACACACACTCAGGCCCTTTGGAATTCTCATTAGCATGGGAGAGGAAGGGTGCGGGGAGAGACAGAGAACGAAAAGAAAGAGAGAGACGGAGCGTGAGAGCAAGTCTGCAAGATGCGAGATAAAGAAGGAATCATTCACCGTTATAAAAAGTGACAAGTCCATTTGAAAAGAAAAGGGGGAACATCGCGAGGAGAGAAGAGAAGAGAAGAGTGTGAGCGATGAAGATTAATGTTTCACGCTCACCAGATTCATGAACACGTTGGTCGTCATTTCTTCATTCTTCTCATTCTGGAGCAGAGACAGACAGACAGACAGATTAGGCCCTGTGCTGAATGGTGTTTTGCATGGCAGCCTGCTACACTCTGTCTTGTCTGTTGAAAGCTAATTGGCTATGCATGCTTGGAGGCTCTATGCCACCGTCGGAGGGCTGGCTGTGCCAGGAGGGAACGAAGGCTGTGGTTATTATGTTGCTGGAGGAGGTTACAAAATGTGTGAGTAAGCTGCATGGATGAGTGTGTGTGTGTGAAGACCCATCTCTTCAGGTTACACCTTAACTGCTCCTCCTGAGACATCTACTACCCCCCAGCACTGTGTCTCCTGAGACACCCGCTTTTCCCCTTTACTGTGTCCCCTATGACTTCTACTGCCCCCCCTGTACTGTTTCTCTGTTCTACAGTGTCTATATAAAGAAAAGAAAACAACAACACATTTTTCCTTTTATCACTGAGACTGCCAATGGCCCCTGGCCTGAGCTAGATTACTCTTCCTGCTACGACTGGTGGATTGATGATTCACTTGCTTAGTCAAATGTATTGATTGTAAGTCGCTTTGGAATAAGGCATCTGCTAAATGCCAAAAATGTAAATGTGTGTGCCTGTGTGTATTTGTGGGTCGTTCATATACTGAAGTTTGTTTGTATGTGTGTGTGTGTGTGTGTGTGTGTGTGTGTGTGTGTCGTACCAGGCTGACGAGCTGGGAGAGGGTCATCCCCACCCTAACCATTACTTTTTCCTCCCAGGTTCTGGCTGGTCGCACCTTCAGATTGTAGTTCTGGAACAGCTTCTTGTGCAGCGTCTTTTCTGTCTCTGACGCACCTGGAGGGTGAGAGAGGGAAGGGGAGAGACAGAGATAGAGAGGGAGAGATAGAGAGAGAGTGAGGAGAGAAGAGAAGTAAGGAGTAGAGCAGGTGGTGTACAGTGGGCAGCAAAGGTGAATGAGCTGTTGTAATCGATATCCAGCGCAACAAGAGATCAAAGGCATGTCTGGAATACCATCAACACCAAGGATCAGAAATAGATCACACAATGACACAATGACACAATGACACAATGACGTGGTAATAAGGTTAATTAAATATTCCGTCTCATCTTTGACCAGGGGAGACAGGTCACACTGTTATCCATGTTTGAATCACAGTTTGGCTTTGATCAGTCAAGCAGTTATCAAGCTCTTATCAATCCTCCAATGTCGGTCTGTACCTCTACCTCTCTCTCACCTCTACCTCTACCTCTCTCTCACCTCTACCTCTCTCTCACACTCACCTCTACCTCTACCTCTCTCTCACACTCACCTCTACCTCTACCTCTCTCTCGCCTCTACCTCTACCTCTACCTCTACCTCTACCTCTACCTCTCTCTCTCACACTCACCTCTACCTCTACCTCTCTCACACACTCACCTCTACCTCTACCTCTCTCTCACACTCACCTCTACCTCTCTCTCACACTCACCTCTACCTCTACCTCTCTCTCACACTCACCTCTACCTCTCTCTCACACTCACCTCTACATATACCTCTCTCACACACTCACCTCTACCTATACCTCTCTCACACACTCACCTCTACCTATACCTCTCTCACACACTCACCTCTACCTCTACCTCTCACACACTCGCCTCTACCTCTACCTCTCTCTCACACTCACCTCTACCTCTCTCTCACACTCACCTCTACCTCTCTCTCACCTCTACCTCTACCTCTCACACACTCGCCTCTACCTCTACCTCTCTCTCACACTCACCTCTACCTCTCTCTCACACTCACCTCTACCCCTCTCTCACACTCACCTCTACCCCTCTCTCACACTCACCTCTACCTCTCTCTCACACTCACCTCTACCTCTCTCTCACACTCACCTCTACCTCTCTCTCACACTCACCTCTACCGCTCTCTCACACTCACCTCTACCGCTCTCTCACACTCACCTCTACCTCTCTCTCACACTCACCTATACCTCTCTCTCACACTCACCTCTACCTCTACCTCTCTCTCACACTCACCTCTACCTCTCTCTCACACTCACCTCTACCTCTCTCTCACACTCACCTCTACCTCTCTCTCACACTCACCTCTACCTCTACCTCTACCTCTCTCACACTCACCTCTACCTCTCTCTCACACTCACCTCTACCTCTCTCTCACACTCACCTCTACCTCTCTCTCTCACACTCGCCTCTACCTCTCTCTCACACTCACCTCTACCTCTACCTCTCTCTCACACTCACCTCTACCTCTACCTCTCTCACACTCACCTCTACCTCTCTCACACTCACCTCTACCTCTCTCTCACTCGCACCTCTACCTCTCTCTCACACTCGCCTCTACCTCTCTCACACTCACCTCTACCTCTCTCTCACACTCGCCTCTACCTCTACCTCTCTCACCTCTACCTCTACCTCTCTCACACTCACCTCTACCTCTACCTCTCTCACACTCACCTCTACCTCTACCTCTCACACTCACCTCTACCTCTACCTCTCTCACACTCACCTCTACCTCTACCTCTCTCACACTCACCTCTACCTCTCTCTTACACTCACCTCTACCTCTACCTCTCTCTCACACTCACCTCTACCTCTCTCTCACACTCACCTCTACCTCTCTCTCACACTCACCTCTACCTCTCTCTCACACTCACCTCTACCGCTCTCACACTCACCTCTACCTCTCTCTCACACTCACCTCTACCTCTCTCTCACACTCACCTCTACCTCTCTCTCACACTCACCTCTACCTCTCTCTCACACTCACCTCTACCACTCTCTCACACTCACCTCTACCTCTCTCTCACACTCACCTCTACCACTCTCTCACACTCACCTCTACCTCTCTCTCACACTCACCTCTACCTCTCTCTCACACTCACCTCTACCTCTCTCTCACACTCACCTCTACCTCTCTCTCACACTCACCTCTACCTCTCTCTCACACTCACCTCTACCTCTACCTCTCTCTCACACTCACCTCTACCTCTCTCTCACACTCACCTCTACCTCTCTCTCACACTCACCTCTACCTCTACCTCTCTCTCACACTCACCTCTACCTCTCTCTCACACTCACCTCTACCTCTCTCTCACACTCACCTCTACCTCTCTCTCACTCGCACCTCTACCTCTCTCTCACACTCGCCTCTACCTCTCTCACACTCACCTCTACCTCTACCTCTCTCTCACACTCACCTCTACCTCTCTCTCACACTCACCTCTACCTCTCTCTCACACTCACCTCTACCACTCTCTCACACTCACCTCTACCTCTCTCACACACTCACCTCTACCTCTACCTCTACCTCTCTCTCACACTCACCTCTACCTCTCTCACACACTCACCTCTACCTCTGCCTCTACCTCTCTCTCACACTCACCTCTACCTCTCTCTCACACTCACCTCTACCACTCTCTCACACTCACCTCTACCTCTCTCACACACTCACCTCTACCTCTACCTCTCTCTCACACTCACCTCTACCTCTCTCTCACACTCACCTCTACCCCTCTCTCACACTCACCTCTACCTCTCTCTCACACTCACCTCTACCTCTCTCACACACTCACCTCTACCTCTCTCTCACACTCACCTCTACCGCTCTCTCACACTCACCTCTACCTCTCTCTCACACTCACCTCTACCTCTCTCTCACACTCACCTCTACCTCTACCTCTCTCTCACACTCACCTCTACCGCTCTCTCACACTCGCCTCTACCTCTACCTCTCTCTCACACTCACCTCTACCTCTACCTCTCTCTCACACTCACCTCTACCTCTACCTCTCTCTCACACTCACCTCTACCTCTACCTCTCTCACACACTCACCTCTACCTCTACCTCTCTCACACTCACCTCTACCTCTCTCACACTCACCTCTACCTCTCTCTCACACACTCACCTCTACCTCTCACACACTCAACATTTACCCCTCTCACAGAGACTCACACTCTCCTCTACCTCTACCTCTACCTCTCTCACACACTCACTTCTCACCTCTACCTCTACCTCCCTGTTTTTTCCTTTCTCTCTCTTTAAACGAGAGGAAGTAGTAAAAGGTGTGATTCCCTGTGTGCTCCCTGCGCTCCCTAGAGACACAAACAATGACAGTACAGCAGAGGTCAGAGGTCATAGGCTGGCATGTTTGCAACCCCTCCTGCCGGGTCAACGTCAAAGACATTGTTTTTCTTCCTGTTCTCTTTCCTCTCTGCCAATGTGAAAATGCACATTCTCACACACACACACACATGCGCGCACACACACACACACACACACACACACACACACACACACACACACACAAATGCAAATGTAAGGGAAGAGAAGTGTGTGTCACACACTTGCCTTACCCGTGAGATTGAGAAAGAGGCAGCTACACACTACCCATAGAAGAGGATCCATCCAAACTCCCTTCTTCTTCATCATCATCATCATCATCATTATCCTCCTTCTCAGATCACCACAGACCATCAAGACGTCCGTCTAGCTTCTTCACCTGCTGCCAGTCAGACCGTCTGACATCCACACTCAAGTGGGTGGGCACCCAGACCTCCGTCACCAGAAAGTCGGATGGTCAAACTCCTCCAATCGTCACACACACGCTCCAACACACACACACACACACACACACACATACACACCCACACCCAGGCCCAGTGTGGGAAACAGCTACTAGTCCTGTCCTCCTGATCCCGTACAGTGATGAAAGCCAACCTTTCAGAAGCGGCCGTGGTGTTGTGCATAAGCCATTTTTCTCTCTCTCTCTCTCTTTCTCTTGCTCTTACTTTTTTGGGTGGGCGTCGTTCGCTGTGTGATGCTCAGGCCTGATTGGCTGGCTGTGCTGGGAGTGACAGGAGGAGGGTGGAATGTGTTTGGATTTGGGAAGCCCTCTGAGGCGGGCACCTGTTGGTGCTCACCACCACCGAGGTTTCACTGGGGGGGGAGGAGGAGGAGGGGGTCATGACAATGGGGATATTTTTGGGGAGAACAAAGGGGCAGAGGTTCTGATGATCACTCCCCCTCTGGGGATGAAGGAACGGGGGGTGGGGGGGTAACAGCGCACAGGAACTTGAGAGACTCCCTACATCAGGTGACAGTGTGCTCTTGGGGCAACCTCTTGCATGCCGGCCCCCTCTTTATCTCATCACTTTCTCATTTCACTCTTTCACTCTGCCTCTCACTCTTCCCTCTCTCTCTCTCTCTCTCTCTCTCTCTCTCTCTCTCTCTCTCTCTCTCTCTCTCTCTCTCTCTCTCTCTCTCTCTCTCTCTTTGTCTCTCTATCTTAGTCTAGTTAGTCTGTGCCTATTGCTCTCACTCTTTCCCTCTTTCCCTCTGTCTGTCTCTCTCTCTCTCTGTCTATCTGTCCTGTGGTGGAATGTTAGGCATTCTCAGAGCTGCCCAGTGATATTCGGAGTATTGAACAATGGGGGAACTCCGGTCAGCTCTGCGCAGCACCTGGTCACCACACTCAAACAGCACATGCAGGTAATAAGGTAATTAGGCCATGGCACTTAATTTCACCCTCCCTCTTATGAGGTGTAATAAAGGCAAATGTTGTGGCACCGTATCGGCGCAAACATGGATCATTATAAAACTGCTATATGACAGCATCTATAAGACTAAGCCGGTTTCACAGACACAGCTTAAGCCTAGTCCTGGACTAAATCACACTTTCAATGTAAAATCTCCATTGAAGATGTCTGTGAAACCGGCCCTATAAATGTTAATAAGGCTATATTCCACCAGAGTGATTTATAAGAAAGTGCTTATGAAGAAAGGTTTGCAGGCCATCTCAAGGGATTATAGTATACAAATACCAAGGAATTTTCTTCCAGTGACGTTTTATTTTCTTCTTCTCACCTCGTTTTTTCTCCCTCTCTCTCACTTTCTCTCTCCCTTTCTCCCTGTCCCTCTCTCTGGTTCTCTCACTCATTTGACCCTGATTTCGTCCCTCCATCCAGAGAAGTAAAGATGGCGTGCCGGGCCTGTCAGGGTTGCCAGAGTACACAAACATAAACAGCCCATAAATCTCTGGCAGGTTCAGAGTTGACCGTGAGCGAACATGTCTCTCCAACCTGCATACCCTCGTGCCTCCTCCACTCCCAATATACACACACTGTATATACACACACTGGAAGTCTACTGGGTTTCTCCTCTGTCCTATGGGCTGCAGGCTCACTGTCCTATAGGCTGCAGGCTCACTGTCCTATAGGCTGCAGGGTCACTGTCCTACAGGCTGCAGGCTCACTGTCCTATAGGCTGCAGGGTCACTGTCCTACAGGCTGAAGGGTCACTGTCCTACAGGCTGCAGGCTCACTGTCCTCTAGGCTGCTAGAGACCAAAACATGGAACTGAAAAAAAGACGTGTCATTTTCAAAATAATATAAAAACGTAGAGACTGCCCATTTGCAGATGAGACTGTCCACAGCTCTTTCTCTCTGTCTCACACACACACACACACACACGCACGCACACAGCTAGTGCTGTTGGTACGTCCCTGCGGAGTGACCAGTGTGTTGTTTTATAAATAGAGGGCCAGCAGGTGACGAGGTCTGGGTATGGTTCTCACACGGGGAGAACATTCTGACAACAGATGGAGTCTTTGATATTTCTCCTCAGATCTTTATTTAAAAAACAAAAATCAAAGCACAACAATCTTGTGTGTGTGTGTCAGTGAAAGAGAGACAGAGAGAGAGAGAGTTTATGTTTACAATGTGTGAACGTGTGCGTGGTGTGTGTATGCGCATGTGTGTGTGAGGCACAGGTTTCTGTAGTAATGGGAATTCCACAGACTGTTGGTGCAGCTGGTGAATTGAGTTTGTGTGCTATTCTGTACATCAACACAGGAATAGCCCCTCACACACACACAAATACACAGAAGGATTATCATAGATCCAGAAATATCTCTAGCACGCGCTACATAAAATCACATTCTCACACAGGGATACGTACACTATCGTATCTGGTTTTCACTGTGTTTATGGCTTCACACCAGGGGAGGCCCGTGGTATATCAAACACACATTTTTGATACCGTTCCTCACGGGCAGTACTCAAGTTGTAAAAGAAAAGGGAGGATGGTGGATTTTATCATATGGGGACAATTTTAGCATCCCCACAGCGTCAGTGACTTCAGTGTCAAAACTAAATGTTGAAATAACAGTAATACCACATCATTGATAAAATGACATAAGAGATGGAAAGGGGGGATGGCAGTTTTAGAAGGGGGATGATTTTGACTGTTTTTATTTCATCCCCCCCCAACTCGAGTGCTGCTCACAGGTGAACATAAAGTCACAATTTCACACAGGGATGCATACTCTATGGTCTCTGGTTCTCACTGTGTTTATGGGTTCACCCCAACTACTTTTCTTGATACCTTTCCTCATTTCATTCCATGCATTAGAATGAGCGTTAGAATGAACAATGTGTATACCTCCAGCAGCCTCCACCGCCACACCATACGTGTCACTGAAGACACACTGTAATACCAGCTACAAAACGCTGTAGGGCAGACTGCAACACAGCATCGAAAAGGAACACTAGCTAGCATCATTTACAGTATAATGCTATTCATTCATCTATCTATCATTCATCTATCTATTCATTCATCTATCTGGTTCTATTCATTCATCTATCTGGTTCTATTCATTCATCTATCTGGTTCTATTCATTCATCTATCTGGTTCTATTCATTCATCTATCTGGTTCCAAGGCGTCAGTGGAGGTAAGAAAACGTGTGGATGGATATGGTCCTGTGTGCTCAGGCTGGGGGTTATATGGTCCTGTGTGCTCAGGCTGGGGGTTTCACTCCATATACTGTATATACAAGATGTATGCACTATGTATACACATAACTATACTGTAAGTCACTCTGGATAAAAGCTCCCACTGAATATATATACAGGGTTCCCACACCTTCTGAAACATCAAATTCAAGCACCTTTCAAGCACCTTTCAAGGACTTTCAAGACTCAATTCCCTCAAATTCAAGGACCCAACACGGCATAGTTTGAGACAGATCTAGATGTGAATTTAGATCTGTCTCAAACTCTGCACAGACAACAATTAACAATAGAGAGAGAGGGGGGAATTCAAGCACTTTCAATGTCTCATGTCTATTTTCAAAAACGTTTAAGACCTTGATTTCTTCTTCTCAAATTCACAAACTTGAAAATAAAGGTTTTCAAGGACCCGTGGGAACCCTGTATATAGTGCTTGATACTGGTAGATCATAGTAACTGTCAGGGTGGGATGTTGTTGGCATTATCAATGAAGTGAGGTTTAGGGTTTTTCTTGGGAGGTGGGGTCAATGCCCCATGTCCATGAAGGGGTCACTGGGGGTGTGGTTGAAGCTGGCGTCTGCGAAGATGCCCAACGTGCCTAGGGAGGTGAAGATGACAAAGATCCAGAGGAAGAGGCGGTCCACTACCATGGCAACAAACTGCCAGTCCTCCCTCAGCTGAGAGAGAGAGAGAGAGAGAGAGAGAGAGAGAGAGAGAGAGAGAGAGAGAGAGAGAGAGAGAGAGGAGAGAGAGAGAGAGGGAGAGAGGGAAACGGGAAAAGAAAGGGACAGAGAGAGGAGAAAAGAATGAGATAGAGGTAAGACTGACATCATTAGAAACAGGGCAGAAGAATGTCGATATTCTTTGAAATACAGTCAAACACTGAGGAAACTGAGTCAAAGAAACTTAGAGGAAAGTGAAGCAAGTTAACGTCCTGCTAGCTCCAGCCCCAGACAGCCATCCACCCGACCCATTCCCTACCCTGCGTACTCGTGTACCAGGGTTCCCACACCTTCTGAAACATCAAATTCAAGCACCTGTCAAGGACTTTCAAGACTCAATTCCCTCAAATTCAAGGACCCAACACAGCATAGTTTGAGACAGATCTAGATGAGAATTTATATAATAGGAACTATCCGTTCACAGACAACAATTAAAAAGAGAGGCTTGAATGTGTGAACACTAGATGGTCTCTTGCCTGCTCTACCACAGCACAGCAAAACAATATATTGTGAAATATGTGTAAAGTTAAGCAATACAGAGACTTATTTACTAGTTGACGAGCTAAGTAAAACATTTTTGAATATACAGTATATATATTTTAGAGAGACAGAGAGAGAGGGGAATTCAAGCACTTTCAATGACCCATGTCTATTTTCAAGACCTTGATTTATTTTTCTCAAATTCACAAACTTTCAAGGATTTCAAGGACCCGTGGGAACCCTGGTTTACTCACAGCGTTATAGTCCTTCTCAGCCTGAAGCTGCTCAGCGATGTATGTGACAGCGTTGATGGCGGACTTGAGCTCTGGAGGAAGAGTGATATAGTGGCTGGGCCCGTCGATGAACTTCCTCAGGTCTGTACACATGCCCTCAGGCTGGTACCTGGACACAGACAGGAGGGGAAACGGTTCAATAAAGTTCCCGTCCCTTATGCCCAATCCCAAATCAACCCCTAGCTAGCCACCCCCCCCCTGACAAAGAGATCCACTCCCCCCCTATACTGACATAGAGATCTACTCCCCCCCTATACTGACATAGAGATCTACTCCCCCCCTATACTGACATAGAGATCTACTCCCCCCCTATACTGACATAGAGATCTACTCCCCCCCTATACTGACATAGAGATCTACTCCCCCCCTATACTGACATAGAGATCTACTCCCCCCCTATACTGACATAGAGATCTACTCCCCCCCTATACTGACATAGAGATCTACTCCCCCCCTATACTGACATAGAGATCTACTCCCCCCCTATACTGACATAGAGATCCACTCCCCCCCTATACTGACATAGAGATCTACTCCCCCCCTATACTGACATAGAGATCTACTCCCCCCCTATACTGACATAGAGATCTACTCCCCCCCTATACTGACATAGAGATCTACTCCCCCCCTATACTGACATAGAGATCTACTCCCCCCCTATACTGACATAGAGATCTACTCCCCCCCTATACTGACATAGAGATCCACTCCCCCCCTATACTGACATAGAGATCTACTCCCCCCCTATACTGACATAGAGAGATCTGAAAAGGTCAGATAGGTGGAGGTTCAAATGTAGAACATTTCATCTAGCTCATCAGAGGGCGGAGAGTTAAGTTATGACCCTACTGCTTAAAAAGAGGCAAATCCCATCAACATGAAGTAATGAAGTATGGGCGCGCAGTTGATTGGATTGAGGAGACAAGAGGAAAGGAAGAGGTTAAAAGCGCTAACAAAATGTCAACACCCAGATCCCCTGATCACGCAGGCTGAATGTGCAGACAGGGGTACAGGCATAGCTCATCACTAATTAAAAGCTGTGAAATAGCAGGAAGTTTAGGAGCGACTCTGCACTTCTTCCTCTCCTTTCACAGAGGAACAGGGAGAAGGTCAGACTCACTCCCTCAGCTCCACTTTTCTGCTGACTCCGCTGTTCTGAAGTCAAGCCATCTCCCCCTGTTCACTTGTTGCCCCACGTAACGGCAGGTTACGATGGGATGCCAGGAATTGGCCAGGGTTACTAAATGTGTTGTAAATGTATTTTTATTAGGATAAACCTTGAGATGCATCATCTTGTTTTAGAGAGAGTCCTAACATAATATTACAATCATAACAGCAGAAAAAATAAGAGTACAATTATGACAAAATACAGACAGACAAGAGACAACCTAACCCTAACCCTACAACCATAACAAGGCCAAAATGGCTAATAGAATAAGGGAAGGTGGATCTACATACTATAGTATACATACTACATTCTACAATATACTTAATACAGCTGAATATAATATATTAAGTATAAATGGTGACAACTTCAAAGATAACAAGAACAGTCAGTCAAAAAGTAAGAAGACAGTGCATGCTTAAAACTACCAAAAGATGTGATGGATCTAATACTAACTGGTAAATTATTCTAATCAGCTGGGGCGTTAAAGTTAAAGGCTCTTTTGCCAATTGTTTTCTTAACGTGAGGAGTAGTGAAATGGAACTGAGAGGAGTGCCTAGATCAGTAGTTTAATCTAAAAGGAACAATATACTGTTTTAAATAGGGGGGATAATTTAGATTAATACATTTAAATATAAATTGAAGCCAGTGCATGTGTCTTCTTACATACGGAGATGGGATACATGTTACATGTTACATAACTGATACATGTTACATGATACATGTTACAATGGTGAGTGAGAAATGGACATCCGAGGACAGCTGACTCCGCTGTTCTGGAGAAGTCAAGCCATCTCCCCCTGTTCACTTGTTGCCCCGGGTAACAGCAGGTTACGATGGGATGCCAGGAATTGGCCAGGGTTACTATGGGTAACGATGGGTCATAATGAAGGACATTGGTGATGCTGCTATTTGACGCTGCTTTGTCACAATCCTGAGGGTCTCGATGTACTATTTACAGTATGGAACTGAGTAGATAAAGTCAACTAGATTGTGCGTCACCAACACTCTCAGCATGCCGTCTCACCCTAAACACTTCATCATAAAATAACATCGCCTGTGTGTGTGAATCAGGCTCAGTGACATATCACATAACAGTGACATACTGTATCACATACCACAAGAGTCAGCCTAAAGCAGCTCTCCTGGCCTATGTCCATCTCCCATCATCCTGGACATATTGAGATTATTTCTCTAATTGAACAAATGCTTTTCCACTCCGCCTGTGGTCGTTCCTAACATCTGTTTTTATTATGAAACACCTTTCACACTTTTTTTTCTCTTTTATTTTCAGCTTGGTAAAAACAGATGTCTAATCATGTTGTAGTATTTAGAAACCAGCACCAGGGGGCAGTGTAGTGCTTCGTCGTCGTCCTGCCTGTGCTCTGGTCAGAACACTACCTCCCAGGCAGGTTGGTCCTCTCTCTCTCTCTCTCTCTGCTTGGTATTCTGGGCAGCTCCTGGGTTTACAACGCAGTGCTGCGAGTCTCCCGCCGAGCAAGCTCCACTGACCTTAGCGGAGGGAGGGGAGCATTAGTCCCCAATTTGATTGGAGGATAAATCTGCCGCTTTACACATTCTCTACGGCACACTTCCTCTCTGACCCGCTGACCTCCTTCCGTCCCACCCTCCTTTCCTCCCCTCCTTCTGATAGAGCATCACTTCATCAGAATGATGCAGATGACTAATCCGGAAAGACTAATTCAACTCAGACTGCCGTCACTGTCTGTGGTGCCAAGACACGCACTAAAACCAATTAAGAAGGCGAGGTGGGGGTGGGGATGATGATGGAGGGGGCTTAGGGGGTTACTGCTGGCTCATCGAATCCCTCTAATAGAGTCCTGCAACGCTCCCCAGACTCAACCCCTTCCCACCCTGCTACACACACGTGACAGAGGCGATTTGCGTTGGGTCATTATTATTTCAGAAGTGATTCTACCCACCACCTGTGTCTCTCTCACTCTCTCGATTTAGACGAGGAATAAAGAGATACGAGAGACCCACTGTGACACGCCAATGGTAGACACACGACGACATGCCAGTGGTAGACCAGAATGCCAGCGGGACAATACTAAACCGATACCACATGTGAATGGTGGACCGGTCGTAATGCAAACGGCAGCCAACAGTCGCTGTGCCGTAGGTAGACAGATTGTCGGCATGCCAACAGTGGCTGATGGTTGGTACGCAAATGGAAGTCAGATGATGGCGTGACAATGGTAGACCAACGGCCGCCATACTGTTGTGTATACCAGACATCAGTGCCATGCCAGTAGTAGTCCAACAGTTGGCATGCCAATGGTAGATTGACCCATAACCCCAGTACAGTATGTAAAGATCCAAGCTTCAGCCATTATACAGCTAAATATAACACCTAGTTAAGGAAGAAATGTCAAATGCAAAAATTGTGACAGGGAAAGGTAAGATGGTGGCAGGGCAATGGGAAGAGAGTGACATGGTAAGATGGTGGCAGGGCAGTGGAAGAGAGTGACATGGTAACGGGAAGAGAGGATGCCTCGCAGGAAGATGTTAGATGCGTGTGCAAGGGGACGCCGGCGTGTTTTAGATGCGTGTGCAAGGGGACGCCGACGTGGTTTTTCGCTGCTCTTCAAGCCGATGCAACTTTTGCACATTTTTCACTGCTCCTTGCTGCTAATCTTCTCACTCTCAAACTCCTTATGAAGATTCTCCCCTGGATTTGTACTCAGCATCTCTGTTGTTCAGCTGCTCATTTTTGGCTGGCGTTCAGCAGCTAGTCTCCACCGTCCTGCTGCATAATCAGCCATCCACCGGCGTACACTACCATCTGTGGAACATCTCTGGAACACTCCGGCTGGGCCCCTCTCTGCCACGTAGCCAAGATTATCTACGAACTCTCCCTCGGTGGCTGGTGGCTGGTGGCTGGTGGAGGCTTCCCTCCACTATCTACCGGCATGGCGCTCCTGCAATACTACGACGTCATCACAACAAACCTCACGTGCGCACCAGCACTCTGGTCTGTGTTGACAGTGTTGCGGTTTCTCCCTCCTCGCCTCTCCCAACATCTATGAAGTATCGACATAGATATCTTTGCACTCGAACAAATTTCAAGACCCTCCATTCATGACTTTTCCTAGATATGTGCGTTCTACCACCCAGTATCCTTACATTTTCAAAACCACATCAGGATAAGCTAGTATAAAGCTATTTTGTGGTTTTTCTGTGTAGGAAGCAGGCTAATTTACAAATGGCCAACTTGTGGTCGTTGTGTGTAAATAACAGCTTGAGCATTGTAAAGAGTCATTTGACCCCCGAGGCGGCTCTTTTAGTAGGTAAAAAAGGCACGGCTGTTCTAGTGCTAGCCAATGGCAGGGGAACAACGCAGACATCTTTTGCCGATAGAGGGTTGCTGCTTCACAACGGGCCAACACAGGCTTGTTAATGGGGCATGACCACGTCACCCCCCCTCACTCCCTTATCAAAACCTCCCAAGAAGCACCTTGAGAAGCCCCAGTCCTTCCAACAGTGACCCAGTATTCCATCAGCAGTGCTATTATGATTATGTGGTTGGTTTCAGTGTGTTATTACCATAGAGAGAGGACAGTTATTGTTAGTAGTATCATTTATAGGGTGGACTGACTGTCACACTCCACAACCAATAGCCTCAAGAGACAGATAAAGCCATTATTGTCTCTATACCGTACATATACATCCCTGCTGTCTTGTGACGCTAGTGCTAGATTATGAATACAGTATCGTGAAAAAGAACATATAACATGAGATAATCCGTTATATGAATTTTATTATACAGCCCTACTGTAGATACATTGCCTGCCCGCTACACACACCAATGATTCACATGCCAGAGTACATTATATGCTTTTATGATGGTCCATATGACTATGTCAAAAGAGTTCATGAATGAATGAATGAATGAATGAATGAATGGTCTTTATTGTCATTGCTATAGTACAGGTACCAAACAACGACATTTGGGAGGGGTGGCTCCCCTGGTGCTAGGAAATAAAAAAAAAAATAAAAAAACAAGAAGGGAAAGGAGCTGGTTTACATAAATAAATGCTATGTACACTATCCACTATACTATACTGTACAGATAAAACGACTAGGGTTGTCATATTGCACATAGTGTTATTGCACATTCATTTAAAGTGTCGCAGTTTGCAGGCTTGAAATGTACACATTTGTGCCTCAGCACTACACCTGATTTTTTCAATCCAGCAGCTGCCATATGCTTTTATTCTATATCACAGGACAGGAAGCCAGAGAGAGAGAGAGAGAGAGAGAGAGAGAGAGAGAGAGAGAGAGAGAGAGAGAGAGAGAGAGAGAGAGAGAAAGAGAAAGAGAGAGAGAGAGAGAGAGAGAGAGAGAGAGAGAGAGAGAGAGAGAGAGAGAGAGAGAGAGAGAGAGAGAGATGGGGGGGCATGTCTGTGAGGTTGGTAAAACTGCAGGAATATGGGGTTTCCCCTGACTGGGGCTGTGTATGTTTGTGCCTGTGTGTCTTCATGCATGTGCGTGCATGTCTGTGTTTGTGCCTGTGTGAATGCCTGTGTGTCTGGATGCTTCTGTCTGTGTGTGTGTGTGTGTGTGTGTGTTTGTGTGTGTGTGTGTGTGTGTGTGTGTGTGTGCAAAAGGGATCTTGGGTAGGTTTAAAGAGAAATTGAAAGCGCTTCAGAAAAGCACTCAGACAGCCATTAGAGCCCTATGGATTGTGAACGCCTGGCCTGGACTCTCTCCTTCAGAGCAGAACTGGGCTGGCCTGTGGCCTTCAGAGAACTGAGCTGGACTCTCTTCTTCAGAACATATGTCACGGCTTGGTGAAAAGGTCAGCAAGACTCAGCATGTTGGGAATGGTGAAACCTCGCAATCGAGCCAAAGTCTTGTTGTGAATTTGTTTTCTTTTCGGTTTTTGCCATAGGATGAAAATGTAAGCGATGAAGAACCCACTCGATCATAACCAACAGTTTTACATTCACTAAATACCTACACTTTGTTAGCAAACTTGGGTCGGGGGTAGTATTCCTATTTGTGTTGGGCGTAATCACTTCTCTTTCGGCCACACCCCACACCCTCATAAATAGCTGTGTGTGTGTGTCTGTTTGTGTTTGTGTCTGTGGTCTGTCCATACACCTTGTGCTTTGTTTTTGGGTAAGTGAGTTACATGCTACTAAGCTGTGTTTATGTTCATTAGGCTAACCAAGTTTTTTGATTTGATTTGATTTATTGTGGAATTAAAAAGACAGTTTCCAAGGGATAAAAACACATGATAAAGCGCAAGCGCTTATTTCCATCATGGTCCCTGATTGAGGACAGGACAGACAGTTACCATAAAACAAATTTACAGAACATGATAAAAACCATAAAAAACAAACATAGATAGTTACACAAATTCCCTGCACTCCCTACCTATGACGTGTTTCTACTCTGTAATTTCACTGGCTAGCCAGTTCTTTGTTGCACGTTTAAAGCTTACCTCTCCTTCTAAGCTTTTTAGGGCCACTGGAAGCTTGTTCCATTCTGAAGCTGCTGTAAATAAAAATGTATTAGTACCCATTCCTGTTCGGAATTTAGGTAAAATAAAGTCTGTATTCCCTCTTCTGGTTGCATAGTTGTGCCTGTCACTGAACCGGCTAAAGTAGTCTGCCAAATAGGTTGGGCCATTATTTAGTACTATCTTATGTGTCAGGCCTAACCTGATGTTTAGTACTATCTTCTGTGTCAGGCCTAACCTGATGTTTAGTACTATCTTCTGTGTCAGGCCTAACCTGATGTTTAGTACTATCTTATGTGTCAGGCCTAACCTGATGTTTAGTACTATCTTCTGTGTCAGGCCTAACCTGATGTTTAGTACTATCTTCTGTGTCAGGCCTAACCTGATGTTTAGTACTATCTTATGTGTCAGGCCTAACCTGATGTGAGTGACCCTCTTTTCAACTGGAAGCCAGTTAAGCTGCCGGAAAGAGGCTGGTCCCAGATGAGTCCGTGGAGGTACCTTCAGAATAACCCTCATTCATTTGTTTTGTGCTGTCTGCAGCTTATTCTTCATTTCCTGAGGAGCTCCACTGTACCAGGAGGGGGCAGCGTAGTCAAAATGCCCTTGAACTAGAGCCCCTGCCAACATCTTAAGTGTTGCCCTGTCTAGAAGCTCTGCTTTCCTAGCTAGGAATTTAGTTTTCTGGCAAATCTTGTTTGCATGTTTGTTGCCGACACACCAAGAGTGAATTACATGCCATAGCCAAACGTTAGTTTATTAACTATGTAGTGTGAGTTACATGAGTTATTTACTCACTCTGTGTAAGTGAATGTTTACTAGGCTAGCCACACAGGTGTTAGCTTGTTAGCTAGCTAGCTAGCTTTGTTAGAAGATTGTTTGTTCGTTGGTTTTTGTCGGTTTTATTTGTTGTGTTAGTTATGGTGTGTGTGTGTGTGTGTGTGTGTGTGTGTGTGTGTGTCTGTTTACTACGCTAGCCAAACAAGTGTGAGCTTGCTAGCTTTGTTAGATTCATTCATTGATTTGTAGATTTGCTGTAGAATAATACTGTGAATTGAAATTATTTCACTAGCCTACTTCTTACAGTACAGGATGACTTCAACAAGTATAGTACACTGTTCATGAGAGTCTATGGAAAGCATGGGTTAGGGCTTAAAGCCTACATTATAGAAGTGTCCACACCTCTGACCTGAAATTTGTATTACAGAATGACAAAAGTGAGAGGTTCTGAGAGATGACACCTTGATGTGAGTCACCAGCACTTCAGGTATTTGTCATTGTCATTGTATGTCATTGTCATTTTATTATTATATTTTATCTACATAATAGTATTTCGTAAAAATTGTGTGTTGGTAACAGTGGGCAATAATTTTAAATGTACTGTATTCTATTTTCATTACAGCTTTGATGCCCAGATGGGATGGGAAGGAACTACACCGAAGTCCCACTAGATGCTTTATGGCAGGGGTCGGCAATAGGCGGCCCGTGGGCCATTGCTGGCCCGTCACCAATAATATTTGGCCCAGCAGATTATTTTGAGAATCCACTTTTTATTTTTTATTTTTTTTATTTTTTTATAATAATATCGGACCGACAGTCCCACATATAGCGCCTATAATGTCCGAATAGAGAATCGAACTCCACCTGAATAATGCTTATTGTACTTTTATCCATGTTGAGAGTGAATGACACAGGGACAGACAATCAGGCAGCAAGGTGCACCGAAGCGGACTGACGCTGAACCCCTCAGAGTGAATCATAAGCAGGTGGACAACGCGTCACGGTGCTGAAATAGCCGACATACCGTGTGTGGTTTGAACAAAATAACACGAGCTCAGTAAGCCATTCAAACGTAATGTTTACGTATATGTGACTGCAACACACATATGAACAGTAACAACGCAAATTCTGTTTAATTTTCTGAAAAACATTGAAAACAAAATCGGCGCTAACAAAAAGCATCTCCCATCGGTCAGTATTTGCTTGATATCTGGTGATATTGACGTCACTTTAATCCACAGGCAGTTCTCAAGGTTTTTATGCATCCATCGATTCCTCTCGTGCGTCTTTATCGCATTCATTGACGAAAAGGACGACTCGCGTATAGAAAGGGAACATTGTGAGCACGGAAAATGTCTCTCACAACGGCTTTGCATTGATGAAACCAGGTAGGATGAACGTATAGTTCGCTGTCCATTCCTCTTTAAATGCCCTGTTTCCACCGTCAACTTTCCTCTTTAGACCTTTGGAGAGTGACATTATGTTTCTCTTGCTAGCAGGTTAAATGTTTGGCTAACTTCACCCGGCACGCAAACAACCAATCCAATAATAATAATGTGACCTTGTCTGGGAGGAGGGGGGAATAATTATCAGAATGAAACTATGTTACATAATTATTAGAATAAGTTAGGCTACGCTACATCGTCAGTCCACACATTTATTATTCAAAAATATGGAAAAGTGTGAAACTACGTTTCAACGTTGTTGAGAATCACAACACAAACTCGCTAATCAAGCCAAAATACTGCAACATAATGGATTGGACAGCTACCTAGTTAACTAGAACACTACTTTACATTGTTAGCAGGTTCACAAAACAAGCTGTGTTAGTTGACTAGCGATGTGTACAGTCGAAAGAAAAGTCAAAGCATTAGAACGTGTCACATTTTTAAACAATCAATTACTTAAATTAGCCTTTGATTATGTTCGGGCCCGCCATCTAGTGGCTCAAAAAAAATTTGGCCCGAGGCCAAACCTAATTGCCGACCCCTGCTTTATGGACTATAATGAAAAATGCACACAACATTGGACACAACATTTTTTTTTTTACCATTCTATTATTGTATTGCTCAATTGTATCTTGCCTAATCCAATCCACAGGTAGATAATGACAGGTATTGTAATGGGGGAGTGGTTGAGGTGGAGTTAACCAGCTATTGTTCACACCTATTACCTACCTGTGAAAAGTGTCTGTGAATACTTTGAGGCCGGATTTCTCCGCTTGTTGATTTGGCGGGTATCAACATTCAAATAGGCATAACTTCTTCAACTTGTTTCAGATTTCAATGTATGACACATCATTTGAAAGCTTACAATCTACCTTTCATAATGGTTGGGGGCCTTTTCATCAGACCCTGTCACGTATAGTAACCAGCCTGGCTAGTGGCCTGTAGCCTCACCTGTTGGGCTTGGGGAAGAGCAAGCAGGTGTTGGGCTTGCGGATAAAGTACTCGTCTGCTGCGCGGCTGTGGATGGCCTTCTCCACCTTCTCCTGGACTCTCTTGGGTGGCTCTAGGGACAGGGGGGTCTCCATCTTGGGCCGCAGCATGCCCAGGTAGGGGGGCAACAAGTGTATGAAGATCTGAGAGACAGAAGAAAGCAAATCATTTTGTTTTTTTTTAATTTATTTTTTAAAACTTTTTAACCATTTAGCTTTTATGCAAAGTGACTTACTATTGTAGATTACAGGGACAGTCTCCCTGGAGTAATTTAGGCAAGCAAGATGGCAGCGCGCACAGACGCAGCGGCTTGAGTGACTTCAACACTGGTGTTCTTTAGTGTTTTTAAGTACATTTGTATGTACATTTTTATTTTAGTACTTATAGGGAACGGTTGTGTAAATAGTACCTACAGCAGACTAGACTTACTAGAAGTTGGTGCGAAAAACGAGGGGACTGTAACGGCGGAGTTCTTGAAACAACATAGGATCCCATTCGACCTCACGCGGTCGCCGGGTGAAAAATATTACGCGATCCCAGCCCTCAGGCGCAAGCGGCGGAGGCGAGACCGTAAACAACGCCGAGGAGGAAGGGGAGGCCTGCTAGCCAGGCTGAGACGTAGCCCGGATAAGCCAGCTTTGCCGAGTATTTTCCTATCCAACGTCAGGTCCCTGGCTAATAAAATGGACGAATTGAGACTACAGGTCGCCACAAATAACATCGTGGGAGATAGCTGTGTGATTATTCTCACTGAAACCTGGCTAAATGACACTATCCTGGACTCCGCGATTAGCCTGGAAGGGAGATCCCTTCACCGGGCAGATCGGACTTTGCTTAGCGGAAAGACCCGCGGAGGTGGGCTCATTATATCTACGAAGGATAGCTGGTGCTTAAACACGAAAACTGTAAGTAGCCACTGTTCCCCAAACCTGGAATACTTGACTGTTAAATGCCGACCCACTTACCTCTCGAGGGAATTCAATGGTAGTGTAGGCTGGGATCAGGAGGATTGACACATGGTCAGACATGCCTAGATGAGCTAGCGGTCTAGCCTTGTAACAGATTCACAAGCGTTTACATTGTACCAAATGCAGATGGTAGCTTAGCATTGGCGCGGCTATATGACGTCATCAGTGGTCAACAGAGCGCGGACCCACAGGCAGTCCACATTAGAGCCGGAGATTTTAATCATGCCGACCTGAAGGCAGTACTACCCAAGTTCTATCAGCATGTTAAATGTGCAACAAGAGGAGAAAAAACACTGGATAAGGTATACACCAACATCAAGCGTGCTTACAAGGCTAGACCGCTAGCTCATCTAGGCATGTCTGACCATGTGTCAATCCTCCTGATCCCAGCCTACACTACCATGAGGAAAAGTGCTCCCATCACCACTAAGACTGTCAGAACCTGGCCAGAAGGGTCCGCTCCACTGCAGATCTGCCTAAATGACACCTCATGGCAGGAATATGAGCATGAGGACCTGGAACAGTTCACGTCGTCGGTTCTGAACCACATAGTGAACTGCACCAACTCAGTCACCGTGGACAAACGGGTCCGGGTCTACCCCAACACGAAGCCATGGATGACTGGGAAGGTCCAAAAACTGATAAATGAGAGGGACAATGCCTTCTTCGCAGGGAAGGGCACACTGCTGTACAGCACCACCAGGGCTAACCTAAAGCGCGGCATCCGAGAGGCCAAGGCAGACCACAGAGAGAAGATTGAGGAATGCTTCCTGAGCAACGACTCCAGGCGGATGTGGCAGGGGGTCCAGCACATGACAAACTTCAGAGCCAACAGGCTCACAGCCGCAGAGGACGACCCCCTGCTGGCGGAAAAGCTGAACTCCTTCTACGCCTGGTTCGACGAGGGGCGAACGGAGGTAACCACAACACAAACACCACTCTCTCCAGCTCTCAGCAGCCTCACCCTCACAGAGCATGAAGTGAGACGCGTGCTGAAGGCGGTGGACCCCAGGAAAGCCTCGGGGCCGGATGGCGTCCTGGGACGGGTGCTGAGGGACTGCGCCGACCAGCTGGCCGGGGTTTTCACCAACATCTTCAACCAGTCCCTGTCCCAGGCCACCATCCCACCCTGCCTGAAAACCTCAACTATCATCCCAGTCCCGAAGAAAAGCACGGTGAGCTGCCTAAACGACTACCGCCCGGTGGCACTCACACCAATCATCATGAAGTGCTTCGAGAAACTAGTCCGGGCCCACATACTCACACGCCTCCCGCCCAACCTGGATCCATACCAGTTCGCCTACAGAGCCCACAGGTCCACAGAGGACGCCATCGCGACGACTCTCCACGCCACTCTATCCCACCTGGAGAGGGGAAACAGCTACGCGAGACTGCTCTTTGTGGACTTCAGCTCTGCCTTCAACACCATCCTTCCAGACAGGCTAGTGACCAAACTACTAGACCTGGGACTATCACACTCTATATGTGCATGGATCAAGGACTTCCTGACCGACCGCCCCCAGAGGGTGCGGGTGGGCTCCCACACCTCCACAGCCCTCAGACTCAGCACTGGGTCCCCCCAGGGCTGCGTGCTAAGCCCCATCCTCTACAACCTCTACACCTACGACTTCACCCCCGTCCACCCCAGCAACTCCGTCGTAAAGTTTGCAGACGACACCACCGTGGTGGGCTGCATCTCGGGGGGGGGGCGAGGTGGCGTACAGGGATGAGGTAGAGCAACTGAGCAAGCTGTGCAAGGTTAACAACCTGCTGCTGAACAAGTCAAAGACCCAGGAAATAATCGTGGACTTCAGGAGGAAAAAGTCTGAGGTCCAGCCCCTGCTCATCGACGGAGAGAGCGTGGAGAGAGTCTCAGCCCTCCGATTCCTGGGGGTGCACATACAGGATGACCTGTCCTGGAAGAACAACACAGCAGCCACCATCAAGAAGGCACAACAGCGGCTCTACTTCCTGAGAGTCCTCAGGAAGGAACACATCAAGCAGGAGATAATGGTGGCCTTCTACCGCGGCGCAGTGGAGAGCATCCTCACCTACGGCATCTGCAACTGGTTCTCCAGCTGCACAACCGCGGAGAGAAATGCGCTACAGAGAGTCGTGAGAACAGCCCAGAAGATCACCGGCGCCCCCCTCCCCTCTCTGGAAGAGCTGTACAACACACGCTGTCTCAGGAAGGCCTCCAAGATCTCCAGAGACCCAACCCACCCTGGGTACGAACACTTTGCCTGGCTGCCCTCGAAAAGGCGGTACAGGACCATGGCCGCAAGGACAAACAGACTGAAGCACAGCTTCTACCCCAGGGCCATCCAGGCCCTGAACACAGCAAAGACCTAGGTTCTGGGCCCTGGACAGTCTGGACGGATTGATGGCAGCTGCTGGATTGAAAAAATCAGGTGTAGTGCTGAGGCACAAATATGTACAATTCAAGCCTGCAAACTGCGACACTTTAAATGAATGTGCAATAACAATATGTGCAATATGACAACCCTAGTCGTCTATCTGTACAGTATAGTATAGTGGATAGTGTACATAGCCTTTATTTATGTAAACCAGCTCCTTCCCTTCTTGTTTGTTTTTTCTTGTTTTTTTCTTTCCTAGCACCAGGGGAGCCACCCCTCCTAAATTTCGTTGTTTGGTACCTGTACTATAGCAATGACAATAAAGACCATTCATTCATTCATTAAATTAGGATGTTTTTCCTAATGAAACATGTTTGCAAATGTCTGAGCCTTTCTTTCTTTATCACTAGGTGGTGGTGTTCCCAGGTGGGATTTGAACTGATCACCAGTCCAACTCACTATCCACTAGGCCAGGCCACCACTAACCCAATTCAATTCAATTTAACATTTAACATTATCTATCCAAAAGGGCGAATATCTTCTTGGTTTCATTATCAGATTGATGGGTTGTGACTGATGCTGCTGATACTGCTGCCCACCTGCTGCTCATCATACCTAAGACAATGCACTGACTTTCTGCACTACCACACACACACACACACACACACACACACACACACACACACACACACACACACACACACACACACACCAGGGTTTCCGTTAACCGGTAATTACCGGTCTTTGTCCGGTAAAATTTGTTGAAGTCCGACAAATTGAAAACTCGTCGGACATAATGTCCGGTGAAAATAATTCGTAGCGAATTGTATTCAAATTGGCTTCGGGCCACCATTTTCAGCTGAGCACCAAACACACACACACCCACACACACACAACACCGCCCGAGAGAGAAGGACCCGCCCCCCCCAGCCAGCCTATAGGCTAACCAAAGGGGGCGGGTCCCTCCCTCCCGGGCAGCGCCGCGCGTGCATGAGTGTGCGCGTGCCCGGCGCTCAGCTGAAAATGGTGGCCCGAAGCGGAGCGCCTTAACTTTATCACACAATAACAAGGATAACAAACGAAACGGACAACATTTACACTAAGATGGAGACAAACTTCAGCGATATGATCTAACAGCCGGTCTTCAGGACGACATACAGACCCGTATGAGCTTACAGGGCTATCCCCTATCTATCTGAGAAAAGGCATAGGCCGGCTGTAACATCGAACGGAAAGTAGCCTATACATACGCATTGCAAGTTAATTTAAAGCCTATTTATTTTCAAAGAGTTTTATTCTATTTTATTTTATCTGATAAAAGGCATATGAACGGAAATTAGGCTAGCCGTGTCACGCCAGAAGCCTACATGCTTGCACTGTTCAATAAAATGTTATACATCTAGACATTGCGGTATTTCTTTATATACGTATCCTATCAATTGTTTCTCAATAAACAGTTATGTTCTCCTCATTGTCATACTCCCGAGTCCGATTAAGTATGATTTGACAGGCAGCTAAACGAAATGCCTTCCCAACCAGCGAGACCTGGGGGGTATTCCATCAACGTCGCTAAAGGAAAATCCCGGCCTATTTTGGATAACTCTCGCGAGACTTGTCAGAATATGCCTGGATGTTTTTAGGAACTCTCGCGAGACTTGTCAGACTAAACCTGGATTTTCCTTTAGCGATGTTGATGGAATTACCCCCCAGGTTATAGAAATGACGTTGTTTTATTGATAAAAAAAGGGTAAAACTGGAAAGAGAAAATAGAAAACTCACATTAATCCCAAACAATTTAACAAACTTCAGTTAACGTAATGTGGAGTCCGTTCATTGATCGATGCTGTCTGTTCAGTTCCCAGTGAGGCGCCCGTTCAGCGCTGGACATAATGGCATAGCGCGCATGCGAATCATGTTATATTATTATATATTATATAGCTTGCATCTAATCGTATCGGATGAGAAATAGACATTAAATGGCATATATAGGCCGCTACACAACAGTAATCACCGCGACAAACAGCTATATTATATTTTAATATGATGACCGGAATATGTCACGTTTGTCCGGTAAATCGGAATCTTACCGGACACGATGTCCGGCGGCAAATTTTTCTAACGGAAACCCTGACACACACACACACACACACACACACACACACACACACACACACTACCATCACTGCTGTTATTAATTACTACATTGTATAGCTCACTTTATCTTACACTATTGTGTTATTATTGTATTTTTATTCTTACTCAACCTAATCCGTACGTATTTGCACTGAGGTGAAGCTGTAACCATTTCATTGTACAATTTACAACTGTATCCTGTGCTGATCTCCAATGAACTTGGAACCTTGGAAATAACATTTTATGACAGTACCATCAGAAATACCACATTATCAGATCAGCTGTCGGGGGGGGGGAGACAAGTAAAGAAGGTAATACACAGTAACATCCACTCAGTGTATAGCTGAGATAACCTGTATGGGCGGGCAGGGCCACTGTGGGGATTAGGTAATGTATGCATCATTGGATCTGCCCCAGAGCCCTCAGAGTTACTAGGCTGTCAGCTAAGCTGTTAACCATCGCTTCCCCTAACTCTATTTCTATCTGTCACTTCTACTTGCCCTCCGTCTACATGATTTATTGTAATACCCACCTGATAACCTTTTCAATGATATAGAATATGACATATACTGATAACATTTTCTGACAGGTGCAGGACATACAGTCTCTGGGTATGACATGTCCATAGTAGCAGACACTGTGATTGGCTGTCCTGAACCATCCAACTTTCTCAGTCTTCATCTCTATTCTCATCAGGGGAGAGTGAGCCTGCATCCATTTTTTGCATGACTGAACCTCAATATACTGCTCTCTCACTCTCATACGCAGTCCCAGGGAATTCAATCAACTGTCCATAGAAAACTCATTGAGGGCTCGGTGTGTGTGTCTTTTTTTGGAGGTAATAGGACAGAGATCTGGCTGCAGTGTGTTTTCTGTGACGTTGGGGGAAGATAGGAACATCTGTTGGCTTTCACAGGATTGATGTGAGCTTTCCAGAAGAACAGCCAAGGAGTGAATTGAATCCTTGTCTGGTAAACTGGCAAGAGGCAATTTCATCAACGTTGGCAGGCACTTACGTGACAACACTCGAGCACTGGGGGTAGAGAAACTGTAACACGCACTTGTGCGCACGCACGCACGCACACACACACACACACACACACACACACACACACACACACACACACACACACTCACACTACTGTGGTTAATAGCGGAGGCTATCAATATGAATCCAAGTCAGTGATCCTAGAGCTTGAGGAGGGGCACAGGTTCCATGGAGATCATGATAAACACAGCAACTTAGTAGTTGTAGAATGTATATTGTAGAATGTAGTATGTATACTATAGTATGTAGATCCACCTTCCCTTATTCTATTAGCCATTTTGGCCTTGTTATGGTTTTCAATTACCAATGTATGTTGTTGTTTGTCTCTTGTCTGTCTGTATTTTGTCATAATTGTACTCTTATTATTTCTGCTGTTATGATTGTGATATTATGTTAGGACCCTCTCTAAAACAAGATGATACATCTCAAGGAGTTTATCCTAATAAAGAAATGTACAACTTCACTGGCTTCTTCCCTGTGTGAGGGGAACACACTGTACTGTATGTTGTCAGATGAAAAGTCTGAGGGGGAAAAGATGTAATTGAAGATGTATGTGAATTCTTACATTGTAAACTATCTCTCTCTCTCTCACTCACACACACTCACACATACAGCATTCTATTCTTCCGTACGCGACGCTAATCAATAGCGTCAGTGAGCAGAAGCGCAGACCCGCTAACGAACGCCTCAGCACCGCGTCGCTGTCAATGATCGTGTCATTTCAAGAACGACAAAAAACTCAGTTCAATATTTTCCACCTCTCGACACGCTCCCTGTTTGAAGACGAAGGGGAATAGTGTTTTTTTACTCATTCATCTCAGAGCAGTTTCCGTTCCATTAAAACATGCAAATGACGGTTGAGCCATACGGGACGGTGTCTAGCTGCCGACCAGGCTGGTAATTAGCTTTAAATAATGTCGAGGCCAAAGCTACTGATGGAGGTTAATGGTATAACATGGTGTTGATGGAGGTTAATGGTATAACATGGTGTTGATGGAGGTTAATGGTATAACATGGTGTTGATGGAGGTTAATGGTATAACATGGTGTTGATGGAGGTTAATGGTATAACATGGTGTTGATGGAGGTTAATGGTATAACATGGTGTTCAGGGTTAATGGTATAACATGGTGTTCAGGGTGTTGGCAGAGGAGGCTTAATTCACTTTCCCCCTGTGACTGCCTCCCTCGAAAAACTATCTTCTTTTCCTTTCTGCCATTTTCCTGCCTCGTTCCCACTGTCATAAGTATTCATGAGCCCCCCACCCCCTCCCCACTCCTGTCAGCCTCCCCCCTCTCCTCCCCCTAACCATTACCGTTCTTCTCAAGGCTCCCCTGCTGGGTTCAGATAGAAAGGAAGTGCTGAATGGCTGCTTTCCTGCTGAATGGCTGCTTTCCTGCTGAATGGCTGCTTTCCTGATGCTGGAGCTGACGTCTGGCTGTGGCTGGGGGCTGACACCACCTCTCCTCTCTGACACCACCTCACCTCTCTGACACCACCTCACCTCTCTGACACCACCTCTCTGACACCACCTCTCTGACACCACCTCACCTCTCTGACACCACCTCTCTGACACCACCTCTCTGACACCACCTCACCTCTCTGACACCACCTCACCTCTCTGACACCACCTCTCTGACACCACCTCACCTCTCTGACACCACCTCTCTGACACCACCTCTCTGACACCACCTCACCTCTCTGACACCACCTCACCTCTCTGACACCACCACACCTCTCTGACACCACCTCACCTCTCTGACACCACCACACCTCTCTGACACCACCTCACCTCTCTGACACCACCTCACCTCTCTGACACCACCTCACCTCTCTGACACCACCTCACCTCTCTGACACCACCTCTCTGACACCACCTCACCTCTCTGACACCACCTCACCTCTCTGACACCACCTCTCTGACACCACCTCTCCTCTCTGACACCACCTCACCTCTCTGACACCACCACACCTCTCTGACACCACCACACCTCTCTGACACCACCTCACCTCTCTGACACCACCTCACCTCTCTGACACCACCTCTCTGACACCACCTCACCTCTCTGACACCACCTCACCTCTCTGACACCACCTCACCTCTCTGACACCACCTCTCTGACACCACCTCACCTCTCTGACACCACCTCTCTGACACCACCTCTCTGACACCACCTCTCTGACACCACCTCTCTGACACCACCTCTCTGACACCACCTCACCTCTCTGACACCACCTCACCTCTCTGACACCACCTCACCTCTCTGACACCACCTCACCTCTCTGACACCACCTCTCCTCTCTGACACCACCTCACCTCTCTGACACCACCTCACCTCTCTGACACCACCTCACCTCTCTGACACCACCACACCTCTCTGACACCACCTCACCTCTCTGACACCACCTCTCTGACACCACCTCTCCTCTCTGACACCACCACACCTCTCTGACACCACCTCACCTCTCTGACACCACCTCACCTCTCTGACACCACCTCTCTGACACCACCTCACCTCTCTGACACCACCTCACCTCTCTGACACCACCTCACCTCTCTGACACCACCTCTCTGACACCACCTCTCCTCTCTGACACCACCACACCTCTCTGACACCACCTCACCTCTCTGACACCACCTCACCTCTCTGACACCACCTCTCTGACACCACCTCACCTCTCTGACACCACCTCACCTCTCTGACACCACCTCACCTCTCTGACACCACCTCACCTCTCTGACACCACCTCACCTCTCTGACACCACCACACCTCTCTGAGACCCAGAACAGTCGGTTCAATCGAACATGACCGCGGCCACACTGGCACACCGGCCTGGAATAGATAGGGTGTTGCATCGGTTATGCTTCGAACTCTATGGAACAACATTAGCACAGGCAAGGGACCTCAATGATGTCTCACATCTCAGAATATGAAATCTTTCTTGTACCAGTTCACCCCCTTCCTCTGCTCCTCTCTGGCTTTTAACTCCACCAAACTCTGGACCTTTGGGTACAGAGCCTTCAGTGTGGCAGCCCCCACCCTCTGGAACTCTCTACCCAAGGATATCTGCGACTCTCCAACCCTGGACATACACAAATCATTCCTTTACAGACAGAGAATGACCCTTCAATGGGCGTCAGAGAGCGTAGGTGATGGTGAGGTCTGGTCAGAGAGCGTAGGTGATGGTGAGGTCTGGTCACACCTGGACCGTCAGAGAGCGTAGGTGATGGTGAGGTCTGGTCTGGTCAGAGAGCGTAGGTGATGGTGAGGTCTGGTCTGGTCAGAGAGCGTAGGTGATGGTGAGGTCTGGTCTGGTCAGAGAGTGTAGGTGATGGTGAGGTCTGGTCTGGTCAGAGAGTGTAGGTGATGGTGAGGTCTGGTCACACCTGGACCGTCAGAGAGTGTAGGTGATGGTGAGGTCTGGTCTGGTCAGAGAGCGTAGGTGATGGTGAGGTCTGGTCAGAGAGCGTAGGTGATGGTGAGGTCTGGACAGAGAGCGTAGGTGATGGTGAGGTCTGGTCTGGTCAGAGAGTGTAGGTGATGGTGAGGTCTGGTCAGAGAGCATAGGTGATGGTGAGGTCTGGTCAGAGAGTGTAGGTGATGGTGAGGTCTGGTCTGATCAGAGAGCGTAGGTGATGGTGAGGTCTGGTCAGAGAGCGTAGGTGATGGTGAGGTCTGGTCAGAGAGCGTAGGTGATGGTGAGGTCTGGTCAGAGAGCGTAGGTGATGGTGAGGTCTGGTCAGAGAGCGTAGGTGATGGTGAGGTCTGGTCAGAGAGCGTAGGTGATGGTGAGGTCTGGTCAGAGAGCGTAGGTGATGGTGAGGTCTGGTCAGAGAGCGTAGGTGATGGTGAGGTCTGGTCTGATCAGAGAGCGTAGGTGAGGGTGAGGTCTGGTCAGAGAGCGTAGGTGATGGTGAGGTCTGGTCTGGTCAGAGAGCGTAGGTGATGGTGAGGTCTGGTCAGAGAGCGTAGGTGAGGGTGAGGTCTGGTCAGAGAGCGTAGGTGAGGGTGAGGTCTGGTCAGAGAGCGTAGGTGAGGGTGAGGTCTGGTCAGAGAGCGTAGGTGAGGGTGAGGTCTGGACAGAGAGCGTAGGTGATGGTGAGGTCTGGTCAGAGAGCGTAGGTGATGGTGAGGTCTGGTCAGAGAGCGTAGGTGATGGTGAGGTCTGGTCAGAGAGCGTAGGTGATGGTGAGGTCTGGTCAGAGAGCGTAGGTGATGGTGAGGTCTGGTCAGAGAGCGTAGGTGATGGTGAGGTCTGGTCTGGTCAGAGAGCGTAGGTGAGGGTGAGGTCTGGTCAGAGAGCGTAGGTGATGGTGAGGTCTGGTCAGAGAGCGTAGGTGATGGTGAGGTCTGGTCAGAGAGCGTAGGTGATGGTGAGGTCTGGTCAGAGAGCGTAGGTGATGGTGAGGTCTGGTCAGAGAGCGTAGGTGATGGTGAGGTCTGGTCAGAGAGCGTAGGTGATGGTGAGGTCTGGTCAGAGAGCGTAGGTGATGGTGAGGTCTGGTCTGGTCACACCTGGACCGCACCCTCTGTCGTACAACTGCCATCACTTTATTACCGTATTCTCTTTTTGTTATGACCCTAACCTTAACCCTTACTTTACTTATTTGACCTTATTCTGTTATTGTTGATTTTGTATCCTGCTGCAATGCCAACGTCGAAGAACCTGAGCCTAAGAATGGACTAAGAATCGCTAAGCCACGCCCCGAAATAGAAATTGTCCAATCATATCACACTCGGACAAACAACTTGCTAATATCTGATGGTGAAAAGCTTTTAGACAAAATATTTTTGTCATCTTTAAAAAAAATATGTCTATTACTTGCTGTGGTAAATCAGAAATCAGAAATTTGCCAAATCCCGCCATTGTAAGTCATTGAATGTCATTCAGTCACGGTCGGTCAGTCAGTCACTGTCAGTGAAGCGTTGTTTGTTTTTTTCCGGGTTTTCAAAGGGGGCGTGGCTTAGCGATAGGTCCATTGTACTCTTGTGCACCTGTACATTTGATGGAATCCAAAGCAATTGTGATTGTGATCTCACCTTGCGGACCCAGATGGGCATGTGGTGTGTGCTGGGGGAGCGGTGGTGCAGGTTGAGGACCACCACACTGAGGATGACGGAGCAGGTGACCAGGATCATGGTGAACATGAGGTAGTTGACGATGATGGGGACCCCCAGGGAGGTCTCTGGGACCTTGTCAGCCAGCAGCAGCAGGAACACAGTCAGGGTAAGCAGCACGTTGATGGACAGGCCCATCTTCTCTCCTGAGAGGGTGGGAGAATAGGGGTTAGAGAGAGGAGAAGACACACAGATAATAAACAATATATATTCGACAATATTCTACCCGTTATATCTATGTTATACTTACAGATATATACAGACAATTCACACACGCACGCACACATACACGCACACACGCACGCACAAACACACCCATGCACCCAGCCACAACTCCCTCGCCCCCCCATACACACACAGACACATGGACACATGCACACACACACACCTCACCATCCTCTGTGAACAGACAGGGAGACTATCCCTGTAATCTCTAAGTCGCTCTGGATAAAAGCGTCTGCTAAATGGTGAAAATGTAAAATGTAGACATTCAGGGGACACACAGCACGCATCCTCTGTTTTGGCTAATAGGATACACAGGGATTTATAGAGAGTAATGTTTTATTAAATGCGGAATTAACCTTGTCCTAGTGGACTATTAATGATTTGTAACATGTCGTTACTGGGCGAAAGGGATTGATCCACTGTTTTAACAGAAGCTGGCCCATGTAATTCACAACTAATGGATCTAATGGGGAATTCATTTCCCATCCTGAGTAGACAAGGACCCCCAAATGATGCTTGCCTGGTGTACATCATTTACACAACATAGTGACAAACGTCCTATCAAACACTCACCCAGACTAACAAACACATTCACCAATACATTCAGCTTCAGGGGGACTAACCAACCCCTTACACCCTAGCCTACTTTCCTACTCTCCTACATACCGACACACACGCACACTGGGAGTGCACTTGTGTACGTGTGTGTATGTGTGCGCGTGCATGTGTGTGTGTGAGAGAGAGAGAGAGAGAGAGAGAGAGAGGTGTGTGAGCATAGAGACCTTACGGGGCTCCCACAGGCCCATAGAGAACCACAAGGCTGAGGAGAGGAGACAGAGAGAGCTTTACATACTGAGCCCCAGGGACCCAGGCTTAAATGTGTCCTTGTGCAGTGTGCTCTGTCGCAATGCACGGCCACTGCTGTCACCGCGGGGAGGAGAAACACCCCTGTTTATGCCTCCTCAGGGAAGCCTTGGGTCCTAAAGAGCAACATGTTCAAAGGCGAGTTTGTTTGGTTTCACTAGCCTATTTTAGAGCTGAGCTGTGTGTGTACTGCATGTGATGCATGAGACAGAGAGAGACAGAGAGAGCGAGAGAGAGAGAAAAGACAGAGAGACAGGGAGAGAGAGAAAGAGAGAGAGAGAAACAGAAAGAGAGAAAGAGAGAGAGAGAGAAAGAGAGAGAGAGAAAGAGAGAGAGAGAAAGAGAGACAGAGAGAGAGAGAGAGAGAAAGAAAGAGAGAGAGAGACAGAGAGAGAGAGACAGAGACAGAGAGACAGGGAGAGAGAGAGAGAAAGAAAGAGAGAGAGAGACAGAGACAGAGAGACAGGGAGAGAGAGAGATAGAGAGAAAGAACATGCGTGAAATATGCGGATGACACTACCATAATCGGACTCATAAATAATAATAATGAAGACCATTACCGCGAGCAGATAGCCCAAGCCGTCACTTGGTGCCTCAACAACAACCTCCAGCTCAACTCATCAAAAACAAAAGAAATCATCGTAGACTTCAGGCACAGCCCCCCCCCCCCCAAAAAAAAACATCAACATCCTTGGAGAACCCTTTACCATAACGGACTCCTTCAAATTCCTTGGCACTCACATCAGCAACTCCCTCAAATGGAACACCAACACAGACTTCATCACCAAAAAAGCCCACCAACGACTATTCTTTCTTAGACAGCTCAAGAAATTCAAAGTAAAACAAAAACTCCTCCTTCAGTTCTACACCGCCATCATTGAGAGCATACTCACCCAGGCCCGTCACTATGGGCGGGCCTCAGGGGGCCAGGCCCCCCCACAGACGTGCTGGTGCCCCCCCAACTGGCAGCCAGATATAAAAAAAAAAAAAATAAATAAAAAAAATAAATCATATATTGTCATATGAAGACATTAAAATTGAGAAACAATAGTGTGTTTTTCATTTTGTTGGACGGGATTCTAGTGACAACCAATCATTTGAAAGTTGAAAGTTGAAAGTTGCACGTTACGCACGCTGCTGCTCCCGCCATTTCAGTTGTGTGAGGCAGGCGAGCACTGAGCAGTTGAGTGAAATCTGCGCTTTTTGATGGATAAAGCTTTTTGACTAAAGATGGATATAAGAAAGTGGATTACCGGTAAATCCTCGAAAGGTGCAGCTGCACCCAACCCCGATGGACATAGCACCAGCATTAGCGACTGTGGGCAGCCTGACACTAGCACCCCGACGGCTACCACTAGAGAGGTAAGTCCTACTAGCCCAACTGTTAGGGCTAGGGCTACTACTAGCCTTGCTAGCCCCCCGATGAAAGTTTTGTTACTTTTCGAGCCACCAAACAGACTGCTACAAAGCGAGAACATGGACCTGTTCACTGCGGTTACTCTTGTGAACAGTGCATCTGAATGCATAAAATCACTGCGCACAGAGGATGAGTTTACTGCGCTCTGGGACCTCTGCTCTCCTCCAGCCTCAGCCACTGACGAGGCTGGTCCCAGCTGTCCAACTAAGAGAAGACGCACAATTAACAAGAGCTTTGGTGCATTTGTAGTTGAAGGAACGGTTGGACAGTCACAGAGGGACACTGGCGAAAAGACAGAGTTCCTGAGAGTGTTTTACAGTGTTATTGATGCTGTGCAAGGAGAGATGGATGCGCGTTTTGGAGAGCGCAGCTGCAAGCTCATTGGTGCGCTGGCTGCTTTAAACCCAGAGGCCGAGGATTTCATGGATCCATCGAAGGTCACTCCTCTCCTAAGATTAGCTCGAACTGAAGTGGTTGAATCTGAATATGCTGTGGCTCGTGGTGGGTTCCTGGTAAAGAAGATGGAGGACACCTCGTTTCCCCCCAAAGATGGACAATGGACAATAGCCAATATTCTCAGTATACATTCCACTCAGCACTCCAGGCCATGCCAACTGTCATCCAAGCTTATACACTCGCCCTAACTTTGGGAGCGTCTACCGCGACTTGTGAAAACTATTTTTCAACACTTAAAAATGTTTTCTCTGAGCATCGGCGCAGCATGTTGCACAAGTGCAAGGCTCAACTGATTCAGCTTGCCTTCGAAAAGGACCTCACCCACAAGTTCAAGGATGAGTGGAAGGACTTACTGATGAGGAGATTCAGCACTGAAAAACGCCGCCTCCTTCTTTTCTGAGCCGGGTGTGTGTGTGTGTGTGTCCGTGTGAGCACACGCCGTGGTGATGTTTTGCTAGTTGTATTCTCGACAGCTTTTTCAACTGGAGAGATGAGCTGTTTGCACGGTTATGCTATATTTAATGTGCTTTGTGTATAACGTGTTCAATGATGAGGATCTGGCTGATCCTATTTGCTGTAGATGGGTGGTTTTAATGTGATGATCACACGATCGGTCGGTCATACTGTATCCCTTTTGGAAGTGCACTGATTGCGTGCCAGTCTCCTAATTTTAGTTACGTAGGCTATCCCTGGCATTTATTTAATTATTGTTCTTGTAAGTGTGCCGGGTTGGTGCCAATTATTGACCTGTGCGCATTGTAATGCACAACTTGGCCTCTCCACACTATAAAGTAACTTGCATTCAAATAATTTTAGCTTAGGCCTACTCGGGTCGACAAGGCCTTGTAATAAACCAGCTTCGCCTGTGTTTATTGTTATGTTATTTGCTGCATTTTGATAATTTTAGGTCTAGTCTTCATCGGTAGGCTACGTGTCCAATTTAGCCTCTGCAACCTACTATGCATGTCAGTGTTGCATGACGAATACCATAGCATATCGGATTATATAAAATAGTTAATAATAATTGTGCCCCCCCATGCAGTTCATTGGCCCACCCTAAGACTGGGCCCTGGTGACGGGTCTGTACTCACCTCATCCATCACAGTTTGGTACGGCAGCTCGGACAGTAAATCAAAAAGGAAACTACAGCAAATAGTAAAGAAATCATCCAAGATCATCGGCACCCCTCTCCCATCAGTTGAATCACTGTATCTCAAACGCACCATAAATAGAGCACATAAAATTATCTCTGACCCCTCCCACCCTGCTCACCACCTGTTCCAACTGTTGCCCTCTGGACGGCGCTACCGATCCCTGGCCACCAAAACATCCCGGTTCAAAAACAGTTTTTTCCCCTCTGCCATAAGGACTCTCAATACCTGACTCACTGCACTGTATAAATTGTAAATTGTAAATATGTTCTGTCTTGTCTTGTGGTTATGTGTGTTTCATGTCCATGTAATAGTCATGTAAAATGTGTGTATGTTTTTTGACACTGCTTTTTGAGCTGTACCGAAAACAAATTCCACGACCTAGGTCGTGTGGTCATTAAACTATTCATTCATTCATTCATTCATTCATTCATTCATTCATTCATCATTCACATGCAGGCTCTGCTTCGTGCTGGTAGCTTTACATTTAAGTCTATGTTTAGTCTAAACATATATTACCAATCATGGATCTATAAAATAAGTACTTTAAATAACTCCAGCTATTCCTCTCGGGGTGTGTAGAGCAGCAGTTCCCAACCTCTTTGGACTCAAGGCCCACTTAAAAGTCTCTAAAGTATTCGCGGCCCACGCAGGCATTTTACAGACGTGTAAAAAATGTTTTTGTGTCTCATCATTATTCTCTTATTCTTATTGGATATTTCATATGCATCATCATACATACAGTGCAGTAGGCCTAGTAGTAGCTCACGGATGATGCATTTTTTAAGGTTTTAAAGAAACAAATACAGTACCATGCACATATTTTTTGAATTAAGACGTTTTTGTAAAAAAAACTATTATAATAAAATATTTTGCCCATGATTTGGCGGCCCACTTGCAGTACTCTCTCGGACCACAAGAGGGCCATAGGTTGGGAATCGCTGGTGTAGAGGATTGGTCCGTGAGCCCTATCCCAGCTTCACCTGCGTCGGGAGGCAGGTAGAAGTTGAAGATGGCGATCACGGTGAGGAGGATGCAGGGGATGATGATGTTGAAGACGTAGTAGAGGGGCTTCCTCTCGATGATCAGGTAGAAGGTGATGTCCTCGTACAGGTCCGCCTCACGCACATTCTTCCTGCTGGGCTGGTGTCGGATGTACCACTCTCCACTCTCTGGGGACACACAGGGGACCGTCAAAACCATCATCCATATACAGGGTTCCCCCACCTTCTGAAACATCAAATTCAAGCACCTTTCAAGGACTCAATTCCCTCAAATTCAAGGATCCAACACAGCATAGTTTGAGACAGATCTAGATGAGAATTTATATAATAGGAACTATCCGTTCACAGACAACAATTAAAAAGAGAGGCTTGAATGTGTGAACACTAGATGGTCTCTTGCCTTCTCTACCACAGCACAGAAAAACAATATATTGTGAAATATGTGTAATAGTAGTTAAGCAATGTGACATATCTACTATACATATATATATATATATATATATATATATATATTATATATATATATAATCTATAATTACGTTAAAAAAAATGTAATATACAGTATATTATTACTATTCTTTTTGAGAGAGAGGAGAATTCAAGCACTTTCAATGACCCATGTCTATTTTCAAAAACTTTTAAGACTTTTTTTTCTCAAATTCACAAATGACCCCTGGGAACCCTGCATACGTCCATATGTCCGTGGGACAATGTTTCGGAGCATTGTGATAAACTTGTTATGTGTATTTGTGTGTCTTGGATGATGTTAATATGAATTTGTACAAAAGAAAGTATATCAAAGAATACATTGTTTGAAGCATCACCACAGTGAACACTTGGGCCCTCATGGTTAAAACTAGGTGACTGCAGTGGCACCTAAGTGCAGCTAAGTGCACAGAAAAATGTTCTGTTCCCATGTTCTGTTCCTCCATTCGTTTGCTCATTCATTCATTCGTTCTTTCCCTGATTCAAAGTAACCCTCAGATGGCAGATATAATCAACACAATCTTTTAACTGTGCTGGAAATGCTTGGATGTGTGCCGCTTTCTGTCGTGTGTGTTCTTTGTTTTCCCTCCATCCCTCCTTACCACTGAAACCACTATCGTAGACAATCTCTCTGATCTCGTTGTTCCTCTTGTCCCGAGCGTACTGCAGGTCCACCTCTGACGAGTCATAGGTGTAGGAGCGGAACACCATGGTGCAGTTCTGCCAGTCGAAGGGGAAGTATGTCACCTGGCCACAGGAGGCAGGAAGAGGAATAGGGGGTGTTATGACACCCGGAAGGAAATATAAAACTCCCAACAAGCAACACTTCCTTTCTGTGTAATACATTTTGAATTCTCTATTCAGAACAACAACGCTGAACAAAGGCATCAGCTGACAGATCCAACATGCTACAATTAGCGATAGGTCTGACAATTAGGGGGGGGGGGAGTAAGAAAAAAAAAAGAGAGAGAGATCAGAGGAAACAGATAAAGAGAGAGAGAGAGAGAGAGTGTAATGGCTTTTTTTTTTTTTGTCCTGTTTGTCCTGTTGCG
>NC_137687.1:20101260-20106260 GCF_963989245.1 Nansenia antarctica
TGACTTCCTCTCCAGAGTGGGGATGACCTTGATTGGTGTGTTAAGGAGTGTGAGGAGTTGGTGTGTGTGTGTGTGTCATGGGCAGTTAGCCAAGAGCAGTTATTTAAAAAAAGAGAAGCAGGAAACAGAGGATACAGTGACCTAGTGGGTATGTGCTAGGCCAAAAGGAGGAGTGGATTAACCAGCTGATCCAGTCAGTACTGTACTAGACACTAGACATGTTGTCTAGATGCCTGGATGTCAAGTAGGGGTGCAACGGTTCTCGGTTTTTTTACGGACGGTACGGTTTGCGTTCCACGGCTCAATTCACTAGTGAACCGTGACGGTTTTCGGTTTTCGTTTTCGTTTTTTTTTTTATTTATTTTTTTTTTTTTTAACCTTTATTTTACCAGGAAGTCACATTGAGATTAAAACCTCTTTTACAAGAGAGACCTGGCCAAGACAGGGTCAAAATAGTAGCTTAAAAAAACAGTTCAGATAACAAGACAGGACATAAGACAGTGGCAACAATACAATAGACAAACAATGGTAGGGGTATTTACAAGGTGATTAAAACATTGAGAAGTCTAACCAAAGCAGGTACAGCGAGCGGTGACCACATCCTTTAATCTACGCTTTAAGATACTTATGGAAATAAGGGCCTCTAATTTAAAAGTAGTCTGTAGGTCATTCCAAGACCAAGGGCCATAATAAGACAAGCTTGCCCTTCCAACATTGTTCATGATAAGTGGCACCTTGTATTGTAGCCATCTACGAGACCTGAGACCCGAGCCACTCGGTATAGGGATGAACTTCAGGCCCAGATAATTCGGTAAGAAGCCAGAGATGATTTTAAACACAAGAGTGTACCAGTGTTGGAGCCTTCTGACAGAAAGAGATGGCCATCCAACCAGACTATACAGTGTACAGTGATGGGTCCTGAAGGCACTATTGGTGATGTATCTTAGAACCGAATGATACAGGGGGTCTAGCTTGGATAAAGTGGACAGAGAAGCAAACCTATATACTGTATCACCATAATCCAATTGTGAAAGGAAAAGGGCGGAGACAAGACGTTTTCTGGAAGCCAAGGAAAAGCAAGATTTAAATCTATACAGGAAGCCCACTGTACGCTTAAGCTTTATGGCGAGAAGATCAATTTGGCCGCGTTCGTAAATTAGCTCTGAGAGCGCCGGAGCGTCCACGTGAATGCCTCGAACGCGGCCTTTGGTCAGAGGTCGAGTTGGTCTGGAACGTTTGTTTCTGAACCGAACCGTACCGAAAACCGTGACCCAAAATACCGAACCGTACCGAACCGTGGGCCAACTGAACCGTTGCACCCCTAATGTCAAGCTAGTCCTATCATACACAACTCTCATCCTACAATACTTTTGTTGTTGTTTATAAGTCATGTGTCAAGTGGTGGTGGTGTACAGGGTTCCCACACCTTCTGAAACATCAAATTCAAGCACCTTTCAATGACTTTCAAGACTCAATTCCCTCAAATTCAAGGACCCAACACGGCATAGTTTGAGACAGATCTAGATGAGAATATATATAATAGTCCGCTCACAGACAACAATTAAAAAGAGAGGCTTGAATGTGTGAACACTAGATGGTCTCTTGCCTTCTCTACCACAGCACAGCAAAACAATATATTGTGAAATATGTGTAAAGTTAAGCAATACATTAGACAACATTTTTGAATATAGATTATTTTTTTTAGAGAGAGAGAGGGGAATTCAAGCACTTTCAATGCCCATGTCTATTTTCAAAAACTTTGAAGACCTTGATTTTTTTCTCAAATTCACAAACTTGGAAAAAAAAGGATTTCAAGGACCCGTGGGAATCCTGTATGTGTGTGTGTATGTGTGTGTGTGTGTGTGTGTGTATGTGTGTGTGTGTGTGTGTGTGTGTGTGTGTGTGTCTGTGTGTGTGTATGTGTCTGCCCTTACCAGGCTGCCGAAGGAGGACAAGATCATGCCCACCCTGACCACCACCCTGTCTGTTGGCGTGGGCGCTGGGCGCACCTTCAGATTGTAGTTAGTCAACAACTGCGTGAATAGCTGCTTCTCCCCCTCTGAGGCCTCTGGACATGGGAGACAGGATGAGACACCGTGGATTAGCTTCATGGGTATCCACACACATGCTGTATAACTATGTGTAGTAGCAGAAGTGGCTCATGCGATGAGAGGAACTAGGGATGCACCGATACCACTTTTTCATTGCCGATACCAATTCCGAGTACTGAATTTGGAGTATCGGTTGATACAGAGTACCGATGCTATGAAGAAAGAAAGAAACTATGCACGCTCTGTTGTGTGGATGTGCTATGCTTGGCATTGTTCTTGTCCATCTAGAAACAGTAAACACCATGCTCAAGCTGGGACATGTGAACGTATTGTAGCGAACGGGAATCTTCTAGTGTAACTCGCCCCATGCGGGAGTCGAACCCCGATCTCCCGCACAACCGACGGCCGCGCTAACCATTAGACCAAGAGAGTTAACTCGCTTGGTGGAGCTGTTAACGGGCCTCATACAGGATCGTTACACTATCCTCACCGTTCGGGAGAGCGTGCCCTCACGCTTCACTATGTCAAGTCCCTCACGTGGACACGCCTCTCCGATGGCCTTCCTTCCATCCCAACTTTCTGACACCAGTGTAGCGAACGGGAGTCTTCTAGTGTAACTCGCCCCATGCGGGAGTCGAACCCCGATCTCCCGCATAACCGACGGCCGCGCTAACTATTAGACCAAGAGAGTTAACTCGCTTGGTGGGGCTGTTAACGGGCCTCATACAGGATCGTTACAGTATTGATTCAAGACCCCGTTAAGAAATAGGACAAGCTGTTTTCCTGGTGTCTGTTTCAGGTTCCAGGCTGTTATCGTTGTCACCGCACTCCCGTGCCATCATGTCATCTGTGCAGCCTGATCCAGCGTTTTTGTTCCCAAGATCGGCCTGATACCAATGGTTAGTATGGGATCGGTGCATCTCTATCTTCCAGAGCAACTACTGCTAGCTCTACGCTTCTGCTCTACAGGTTAACACTAGAACAGCCATGAGGGGTCATTTGAGACCTGTGAGTAAAGAAAAATGCACTCGATCAAATTCCAGGACCCTCCTTTCATGACTTTTCCTAGATATGTGTGTTCTACCACCCAGTATCCTTACATTTTCAAAATCACATCAGGATAAGCTAATATAAAGCTATTTTGCAGTTTTGTGTAGGAGGCAGGCTAATTTACAAGTGGACAACTAGTGGTCGTTGTGTGTAAATAGCAGCTTAGCATTGAAAAAGAGGGGGTCAGACCCCAGAGGTGGCTCTTTTAGTAGGTAAAAAACGGCACGGCTGTTCTAGTGTTAACACAGTCTTGGGTCACGCAGATGATCATACTTTCTGCTCTTTATACTGACCACAACACCATGAGATAGGTACAGTAGCAGTAGGTGTTTTACATGTCAGAGGGTAGACCCCATTGTAATGGCTATAGTAGCCTTGTAATGACTCCAGTCCTGACAAACTGTCTAATATTGACACCGGGGTAGACGACGCCCTACATTTCTATGCACGACGCCTGTTTTCACTCCCTCCTCCAAAGGTTGTAAACATTTAGAATCACCACCTCTGGCGGCACGGCATTTATCAAGTCTCCCAAAAACCACCGGGGCCCCGCAGGGTCTGGATCTGGCCCCGCAGGGTCTGGATCGACAGGAACAAACCGATCACCCGGCGCGGCACAACACACACACCTCCATTTGCCAAGCAGAGGGACTCCACCCGGGAGGCTGAGAGCGCCAGGCCACCATTGAGTCCCTTCCTGTCTGTCGTTCTGTCTGTCGTTCTGTCTGTCCTTCCTGTCTGTCCTTCCTGTCTGTCGGTCATGCTTTGAAGCAGGCCTACATTTAAACGTGCGATGATCATCAGCGCTTCGTTGACGGAAAATACGGCCTTCTTTCAAATCAGACGAAGTGGAGTGCAACTTGTTATTCGAGTAGCCAGTAGCCACCCAAGTAGGCCTAAGGAAGTGTGATCAGCACTTCATGAAAGTAAATGTTTAGGAAAATGAGAAAACAGAGAAAACAACGTTTTTTTTCAGTTGGTCAAAACCAGTGCCACTTGTTATGCAGAGCCATGATGCTACTGACAGATATCTTCCTCCTTCTGTGAACCTTAGGGTGGTTAGGGTTAACCAATCAGCTGCCTTCTGTGAACCTCAGGGTGGTTAGGGTTAACCAATCAGCTCCTTCTGTGAACCTTAGGGTGGTTAGGGTTAACCAATCAGCGATGAGATGAACCTTAGGGTGGTTAGGGTTAACCAATCAGCGATGAGATGAACCTTAGGGTGGTTAGGGTTAACCAATCAGCGGTGAGATGATCCTTCTGTGAACCTTAGGGTGGTTAGGGTTAACCTTCCTCCTCTTCCTCCTTCTGTGAACCTTAGGGTGGTTAGGGTTAACCAATCAGCGGTGAGATGATCCTTCTGTGAACCTTAGGGTGGTTAGGGTTAACCTTCCTCCTCTTCCTCCTTCTGTGAACCTTAGGGTGGTTAGGGTTAACCTTCCTCCTCTTCCTCCTTCTGTGAACCTTAGGGTGGTTAGGGTTAACCTTCCTCCTCTTCCTCCTTCTGTGAACCTTAGGGTGGTTAGGGTTAACCAATCAGCGATGAGATGAGATGAGATGAACTTAACCCTTCTGTGAACCTTAGGGTGGTTAGGGTTAACCAATCAGCGGTGAGATGATCCTTCTGTGAACCTTAGGGTGGTTAGGGTTAACCTTCCTCCTCTTCCTCCTTCTGTGAACCTTAGGGTGGTTAGGGTTAACCAATCAGCGATGAGATGAGAGGAGATGAACTTAGGGTTAGGGTTAGCCAATCAGCGATGAGATGAGATAAGATGAACTTAGCCCTTCTGTGAACCTTAGGGTTAGGGTTAACCCGGCGATGAGATGAGAGAAGATGAACTTAGCCCTTCTGTGAACCTTAGGGTTAGGGTTAACCCGGCGATGAGATGAGATAAGATG
>NC_137687.1:20111260-20153760 GCF_963989245.1 Nansenia antarctica
TGTGTGCCTTTAACATGCAGCCTGGCTGGAGGAGGTGTTCCTGGGGATAACTACGGGGGCAGTGGCATTTAGCTCAGAGCTGGGCTTCTATAGAAAGCCCTTTTGTCAAGCTTGGAATTTGAATATTTGTCCGAGGACAGGATCATTCTTTTGTTGAAGCACGTGAGCTTCTCTTTTTTTGTCTTTTCTGCTGCATTGCAGATGTGGGAGAAGGGACTACACCTCAAACTAACACACACACATAACAGCAATCCATTCACAAACAGGGCAAATGTTAGAAAAATAAAATATCTAATAATTACATACTTTGTTTATTTGCTAATCATTTAACACTCTCATAGATCATCTTGTTGCACCTTAATGAAGTTTATTGCTTTCTGCCATAGATAGGACTAGCACATAGGACTAGCACTCATTGATTTGGCTTCTGATGTATTCCTCTCCTCACTCACTCACTCACTCACTCACTCACTCACTTTCTATCTCTCTCTCTCTCTCTCTCTCTCTCTCTCTCTCTCTCTCTCTCTCTCACACACACACACACACACACACACACACACACACACACACACACACACAATTCCCATGTAGTAAAGACATACTGCAGACACAGGTAGACAAAGACTAACAGATGAGATGCAAAGAAGAGTATAAGACACACACACACACACACACACACACACACACACACACACACACACACCCTCTGGCCTCGGATAAAGCAAAGTTGTGTTTAGAGACGGATCAGGAAAGGGAGTGAAACTTCAAAGGGAAGCTCCACCCCCCCCCTCTCTCTCTCCACCCCCCCCTCTCTCTCTCTCTCCACCCCCCCCTCTCTCTCTCCACCCCCCCCTCTCTCTCTCTCCACCCCCCCCTCTCTCTCGCTCCACCCCCCCCTCTCTCTCTCCACCCCCCCCTCTCTCTCTCTCCACCCCCCCCTCTCTCTCTCTCCACCCCCCCCTCTCTCTCTCTCCACCCCCCCTCTCTCTCCACCCCCCCCTCTCTCTCTCTCCACCCCCCCCCTCTCTCTCTCTCTCTCCACCCCCCTCTCTCTCTCTCTCCACCCCCCCCCCCCTCTCCCTCTCTCTCCACCCCCCCCCCCCCCCTCTCTCTCTCTCTTCCCCCCCCCTCTCCCTGAGTCCACGGGATCCCAGTCGATCCAGGCTGCAGTTCTTACCTACTCAGTAAGGAGATGATATTTAGCATTTGGAACTGGATCAAGAGACATTTAACAGGGAACATTAAAGCCGTACAAAGCCAGCTCCCATTCTCCCATTGATCAGATTAGGAGGTCAAGTAGACATAGAGGAGCCGGAATAAAGAAGATGAGATAAACAGAGACCTTTCAGATAGTCATTCACAGGAAATGACTTGAAGTGACAGCTGGAACCCAGAAGGCAGAGGGTGAGACGGGTCAGAGGGTGAGACGGGCATCATGGTAGAAAGAGAGAGAAGGAGGGCTCCCTCTGTGATCAGACTTACTGATTCAACTCTTAAATGATTCAAAGAACACCGCAAAACATGGCATACACACACAGACACACATACACATGCACATGCACACGCACATGCACAGAGGGAGGCAGGCAGGCACACACACACACACACACACACACACACACCCACACACATACACACACAAACACACTAAAACTCTTCACACCCAACAAATGCCTTTATAGCCCAACCGCTCTGCATCTATCAAAAGAAGGCCAAAAAACACTGCAAGCGGAACACCTAGGGGACCAACATTGTACTGCTCATCTGTCACATATCCTCTCATGTGCTTTAGTGTTCGGTGTTTCTCCCTGTACGCTTTTCTTCACAGCCATTATTCAGTAGTGTACAAGCAGGTGTAAATACCTGTTTGTTGAAAAGAACAGGGCCATTACAATAATCAAGAGTTGCTCTATTCTGTATGAGATGGAAGTACATCTCCTCCTGCTGTGATGTCAGATGAGCACTACAACCACAACAACCACAACAGAAGCAGGAAGCCACAGTCAAGTCAAAGTGGAGCGTTATGTTCTCCTTACTATGCATCCCCTGCATACATGAACCAACACTCCACTAAGTAGCCTGCCCTACACACACTTGTGTGTGAAAGCGAAACACACGCGCACACACACACACACACACACACACACACACACACACACACACACACACACACACACACACACACACACACACACACACAGAGACACTATGCCTATTACCACTATTACCAAGGGCACTAGAGTATTGCATTGCTAAGGGACAATCCTAATGGATTAAAATTGTGTTAAAAAATGGTGTTAAACCATCACTAAGTATTTGCTAGTACAGTAGCGTTAGCCCTTCATTCTCCCTACCCGTTGCTAATGACAGCGTTGATCATGCTCCATTTGGAGCATTGTGAATGAAAACAATGTAATGCACACAGACATAGACAGAATATACTGTATATATATATATATATATATATATATATATATATATATATATATATATATTGCAATATAGATTTCCCAGCCCTTAAAGAAAACAGTAAAGTCACAGCATTAATGGTTAGATAGATCCAATCCACTAGAATTGTTGTTGGTTGATATAATCCTCCTCTCCTCTTCCCTCCAGACACACCATTTCAAATCCAGCACTGAGAAATCTTTAACGACACTCATGTCTTAGAACCGTTTTTATAATTGGACAAGATTGGGATTAGCTTGTGAATCAGGGGGGTCAGGCGTGGCGCTGTAGGCCCGGTACCATGGGATGGGAGCAGACGAGTACATCACACTGAAGCCCAATTTAATTGCTTAATTGAAGTCATTACTCAGAGTTAGCGAGGGGGTGTTAAGCGTAGTTGTAGTCAGAACCCCAGAGGCCCTTACCTCCCGCTGGTTTAAACCTCGAGAAGCCAAGCCTTCTCTCAACCTGGGGCTCGGACAACCTGGAGGGCTGCCTGCACCACCGTGGGGCATCAACCCCCCCTGGCTGAGGTCCAGACCCAGACCTTCAACAAGGCAAGGTGGGTTAGGAGGTCTGCCAGAGAAGTTGATTGAGGCTGATTGCCTGACTACAGAGTTGGTAAGGTTATTTTGAAAGAAAGTCATGCCAAATGTGTGTAGCATATAACACATGGTGGTTATCATATGATTACAATGTTAGAATACATTTCTGACACATTACACATTCGTAGAGCATGTTTTTGCAGCCCTCGTTTGAGCTCTCCAGGACCAAGGGTAAGAGGTGACTGTAGCGCTCTGTCACAAAGGGAAACCCCCATCAAGGCTGCTGGGGAAGAACCCACTACACGTTCTCTATGGGCTATTATGTGAGAATATTTGTATTATTTACACCTCCAACGTTCTAGGCATGAGGGAGGAATATTTGCCGAAGGGAGAGAGAAGGGGAGAGAGAGAGAGGGAGAGAGAGAGAGAGAGAGAGAGAGAAAGAGAGAGAGAGAGAGAGAGAGAGAGAGAGGGAGAGAGAGAGAGAGAGAGAGAGAGAGAGTGCGTGTGTGTGTGAGAGAGAGAAAAAAAGAAAGATGCCTCATGTCAGTGTCTAATTTGGGATGACTCCATTGTGGTGAGGAGGCCATTTGAACCCTCAACCTGACATTCTGTCTGTCTGTTGCAAGTCAAACAAGCCCAGTCAAGCCACAGAGGAAACCCTCTGCTCCTGCCTCCCCCCTGCAGCTCCCTCCTGCCCTCCTCCCCTCCCTCCTGCCCTCCTCCCCCTCCCTATCTCCCTCCTCCCCCTCCCTCCTGCCCTCCTCCTCCTCTCCCTCCCTATCTCCCTCCTGCCCTCCTCCCCCTCCCTCCCTCCTGCCCTCCTCCCCCTCCCTCCTGCCCTCCTCCCCCTCCCTCTTCCCCCTCCCTCCTGCCCTCCTCCCCTCTTCCCCCTCCCTCCTCCCCCTCCCTCCTGCCCTCCTCCCCCTCCCTCCTGCCCTCCTCCCCCTCCCTCCTGCCCTCCTCCCCCTCCCTCCTCCCCCTCCCTCCTGCCCTCTTCCCCCTCCCTCCTGCCCTCTTCCCCCTCCCTCCTGCCCTCCTCCCCCTCCCTCCTCCCCCTCCCTCCTGCCCTCCTCCCCCTCCCTCCTGCCCTCCTCCCCCTCCCTCCTCCCCCTCCCTCCTGCCCTCCTCCCCCTCCCTCCTGCCCTCCTCCCCCTCCCTCCTCCCCCTCCCTCCTGCCCTCTTCCCCCTCCCTCCTGCCCTCCTCCCCTCTTCCCCCTCCCTCCTGCCCCTCCCTCCTCCCCCTCCCCCTCCCTATCTCCCTCCTGCCCTCCTCCCCCTCCCTCCTGCCCTCCTCCCCCTCCCTCCTCCCCCTCCCCCTCCCTATCTCCCTCCTGCCCTCCTCCAACTCGCTATCTCCCTCCCCAAAATAAGGACAATCAGTAGGATCACTCATCAAGACTTATTTCCCAGAACGCTTTGCCATGAATTCATTTTTTTTGCATTATATGTATTTGATACGGAGACAACACTAGTAACTAACTTTGCATACATTTCATCCTTATTACCTTATTACCATACACCTACTGCCATTATCATCATCATCATCCCCTTATCAAGTCACTTTGGTATCCGGTCCTATAGCAACATGGAGGATGTGGTATTACAACACCAGCTACGTGTGTGTTCGCTGTTTTCTATGGGAGGTGATGATGAGATGTTTAGTAAAGAAGGCTCAGGTTCCATTGCATAAAAAAATACTTGAGGACACTTGATCCCGAGTAGGAGCGGTCCAATGTATACTGTCTGTGAAGGACGGCCCAACCAGACCCCACTGCTCTATGGCCGTAGTTGAAGGTAGAGGTGAGGCATAGAAACCAAGAACCAATGGAGGTTATGTAGCCCTCATAAAACAACCAATAAAACAACTATGCTGTAATATTAATTGTCTCCCATCCACACACACACACACACAATAATAATAATAACATATTATGTATCTGGCTTAGGGCATCGTCTAAAGAAATCATAGTCCTGTGATAGGATGGTGCAATGCTTGGCTGCCACACAGAGCGTACTGTAATCATAACCTACATGGACAAAGAGACTACCAGAGATCTACACCATCTCACAGATGATATCCTCATCATTCCTCAGGCCCGCACAGCCAGTGTGCGTGAGTGTGTGTTTTAATTGATTAGAGCGTCTGTATAGTATTTGTGTATGTGTGTGTGTGTGTGTGTGTGTGTGTGTGTGTGTGTGTATGTGTGTGGGGGGGTAGGGCGCGCGTGTGTGTGTGTGTGTGTGTGTGTGCGTGAGTGTGTGTGTGTTGTGTGGGTACAGTGTGGAGGTTTCTTTCTCTTCTAGGGTTGGAGATTTCGATCAGCCAGAGCTGTTAATGGACCCAGAGGACAAGGGTTTTTTCTTGTCCTACCGAGTGGAAAATTGACTCCATGTCACAAACGAATCAAACTGCACCAAAGGTGAACGAAAGGGAGGGAGAACAAAATCCACATGGCATAAGTATCCAGGAGATATCAGGAAGGTGCTGACGTCCTGGCTCAGCAGATGCTGGGAGAACAGAAGGGTGTTTGGGTTGATGACGACCTTACATTAGCACTGGACCTTTGGGAATACAACAGTAGACCCCCTCTATGTGCTGCTCGGTGGGGCAGGTGGGAAGATTTTGACGGTGACACCCTTGTAGTAAAACAGGGAGACACGTTTCTTGCTGAGGGTGAGTGGATAGAACAGTCGCTGATGACGTACGTGTCGGTCTCCTTCTCTTCACCATGTGTACTGTAGGTGGCGCTGCTGTGACATGGCCAGAGGCACCATTCAGTCTTCTCAGGGTGTTATTGCTCTGAAATCCCAGACTCAGACAGGTGGGGTGATGGTTGTGTTGGAGAAGGTGGGGGGGAGCTGCAGTGGCTGAGGGCACCATGTCGATAAAGAAGGGTTCAATATGTCTTTTTTCCCCTCTACCAATGCATTATGGGGGATTGAGTTCTTATAGGGTCAGTGTTGTCACCACCTCCATTGCTCCTTAATAGCCCTGTGATCATCCCTTTAGGTGCCCATGCCAGTGTCCTGTGTCCTGCCCCTGCTTCTCCGTGCGCTAGGAGGTTTTGTTTTTCGGGGGGTCTTTCTTGCCGTTCGCCAGGACGGGCGAGTCAGAGGTCTTGGGCGTTTTCCGTGGCGGGCTTTGTGGCTCTGCCACATCATGCAACGAGGGCTCCCGGTACATGGCCACTGTATAGGGGCAGAAGAGAGGGGATGAGAGAGAAGGAGGGAAGGAAGGAAAGACATCGAATGATTGATCAAGATCAAGAGATCTAGGACTACGTGTCCCACTACGTTCATATTCTACATCTTCTACCAAACCACCCTCAAGACCACCAGGACCAAGCTGCGGACCTGGGGTGATAGGACCTTTTCAGCCGCAGCCCCGTCCCTCTGGAACGCCCTCCCCCTTCTTCTTCTTCTTCTTCTTCTTCTTCTTCTTATTATTATTACATGCATTTGTGGGAAGAATGACACAAGGCATCACACTCCCTGGACCCTATGGTGAGTATACATGATGTACCCTCCCCTCTCTGGACCCTATGGTGAGTATACATGATGTACCCTCCCCTCTCTGGACCCTATGGTGAGTATACATGATGTACCCTCCCCTCTCTGGACCCTATGGTGAGTATACATGATGTACCCTCCCCTCTCTGGACCCTATGGTGAGTATACATGATGTACCCCTCCCCTCCCCTCCCTGGACCTTATGGAGAGTATACATGATGTATGAGATCTACCCTATGGAGAGTATACATGATGTATGAGGTCTACTGTACCTTCAATGAGTTTGGGCAGAAAGTGAGCAGCTCCCTTGGTCTTTTTGACCCGGTTTCCCTTCATGACGTGTCCGTCCCTGTTGATGCCGATGTACCAGGCCCGGCCCGACTGGGTCTGCCGGTATAGGATGGATGAGTAGGTCACATAGTAGTTCTCAAACACGCTCTCCTTAAACTTGCACTCCGGCGTGAAGTGTACCTGGAATAGATAAATAAACACACACACACACACACACACACACACACAGGCATACACACAGGCATACACACACACCCCCACCCCCCCCCCCCACACACACACACACACACACACTCTCACACACACACACACACACACACACACACACACACACACACACACACACACACACACACCTCGGGTCAGTGGAGAGAAAAATAACAGATTGGAAATGCTGACCGTTTTTATTTATTCCATTTTTTATATATTTATTTTTCAATTCCAAAGGCTCAGCTGGGAATGCTGGGAAATGGGGCTCACATTTCATTGTGACAGGGTTAGGGGAGCATCCGTGTCTGCTGTGCGGAAAATGAACACATACCCACACACAAACATGCACACACACACTCACACTCACACTCACACACACACACACACACACACACACACACACACACACACACACACAGACGGCCACACGCACACAGGCTATCTGTCTTCGCTCTCCTTTTGTGTCATAACACCAAACATAAGCACGCACGTGCAAGTGCACACACACATTCATTCACACACACACGCGCAATGGTTTGGAACCTCAGGTTATATAATTCACCCATTCTGTTTCCTTAACAATCAACAGAATCCTTCACCCCTTCCTCACTTTAACTGCCCCATCATTGGCCCTCAGCCATCCCATCACTGCTTTTGACAACAATATGTCAAACTGTAGCATAACAATGTAACATCTCTCTCTCTCCCCCCCCCCTCTGTCTCTCCCTCCATCCCTCCTCTCCCTACATCCTCCCACCCGTCATTTGGTAACCTTGTCAAGGAACAAACCAATTTGCAGGATTGATTAGCAGCCTTGATGTGGCCGGGCAACAGAAAAGGCCTGAATAAGGAGTTTGCTCTCTTCTCTCACTGTTTATTTGCCCTGACAGGGATGGAGGGTCGTTTTCTGCCCTGACAGGGATGGAGGGTCTTTTTCTGCTCCTTTATCCATTATCAGGGGGGGCTGGTGAGGACAGGGTTTGATACAATTCCTTATTCCATTCCACACATTACAATGAGCCTGTCCACCCAATCTAATTAGTTTGGCTATGCTGCCTCCCTGAATTCACACATTAATTCACTTAACCCACCCATTAACTTAATGTTAACAGCAAAGAGTGAAATCTTTGACTTCAGGAGACGTAATCAGATTGCTAGCCATTAGCTGTGTTTGCATAAACGAGAATCATCTAATTGCACTCAAAGTGTGTGAAGATATCGAGTGTTTTCTAGGCTTACAGTATAGCCTAGCAGACAGTAATGAAACATCTCCCTGAGCTAACACAGGAAGCCCAGAGCAAACCAGACAGCCTCGCTCAAGTTCATTCATTGATTAATTAACTGAATTAAATTCGATCTCCCCAAAGATCACAGGAGGAATAACAGTGAACGGTGTGTGTGTGTGTGTGTGTGTGTGTGTGTGTGTGTGTGTGTGTGTGTGTGTGTGTGTGTGTGTGTGTATCAATGTGCGGTGTGTGTTAGACTGTATATGTCTGATACAGCAGAGACTTTTTTCCATTTTCTAACCAACCTTGTGTAGCACCCCTTAGTCCTCTCAATTAGTCTGCAATTAGTCCCCTACGAGGACCTGGAGCCTCTGTGACGTGACTGCCCTGGCATTAAATAATGAACACTCCAGGGATCTGAGCTCCCTCTCCAGGGAACATCAATAAATAAGGACTACACTGCCCTCTGAGCACTGGAGTGTGTGTGTGTGTGTGTGTGTGTGTGTGTGTGTGTCTGTGTGTGTGTGTGTGTGTGTCTGTGTGTGTGTGTGTGTGTGTTTCAGGTTCATGGTTGGGGTGGTACTGGCTAGTATCAGAACCAGATTTACACACATATGAACCCGATAGAGGTAGCTTCAATTCACCATTCAATTGTCAGGTTGCATGATATTATTGGTGACCGTCGGTTTCATATTTCATATCAGCATTCTTTGCCCACACATACAGGTAACACACGCATACAGGCAACAGCATTCTTTGCCCACACATACAGGTAACACACGCATACAGGCAACTTACCTTCACATTCTATAGGCAAATGCAGTTCCACTATTCATGCTCATTCAACACAAATGAAGATATATATTGCATCATCTTACCTTTACGTAAATTAATAAAAGGAAATAAAATATAATCCTAAAAACCATATCTATGTTCTTGCTACAGTGCTATGACTAGCTATGCTTTGACAGCCAGGACAAGTTGCAGTACCACTCCACTTGAAACAAGTGTTATTTTCTGTCCCTTTGTTTGAAATAGGTCCGTAAGCTCAGGCATTGGTCTTCCATTGTTCATCACTCCCTGTTTTTATTGAAAGTCCAATTTTGAGACGTTTTTAAGGTTAGATATAACGCTTTCCATTTTTGCAGCTGCTGGAAGTTTTTTGCTAGAGCTAGCCAACGTGGAAGGAGAGCGAGCGTCAATTACGTGGACTCAATACACGCCCCCCTCAGTGAGGCAGATGTGATAGCTGCCCCCCTCAGTGAGGCAGATGTGATAGCTGCCTCCCCTGGTGTACTTTTATGTTTGTAACAGGCACATGCTTATTGCCTGCACTCCATCCAGTTTCTGAGGGGTTGACCAATCAGAAGTGAGGCTGAGCTTGTCACTGCCTCACCTCTCGTCTCTCCCTGTATTTGCAGCGGAGCTGCGCAAATGTTGTGATTTTGACTATAAAAAATGTATGGAAGTGTGTGTGTGTGTGTGCGTGCATGTGGGGGGTGCAAGACAGGGAGAATCTTAAAAACCTCCCAACTCCCTTCACTCGTGTTTCAGAAGACCAACATGAATGGCCATGCTCAAAATACATATGAATACATTTAATGTATTCAAAGTAAAGCAGGGGGTAGCCATACACATGCAGGGTGTCGTCATTTCAGACCACCGTGAACTGAATCCCAAGGCCTGGGGAGAGCCTTTTTGTCATGCACCACAGCAGAGCAAACTCCCCGGCACACAGACTGAACTCCACATGCCATCAGCAATGCTCCTTAATGAGATAACAGTTCCTCAAAATGTACGGGCGGTTTCGCTGGAGGCTGAGCCACCCAACACACCAGTAGTGTGTTTGCATCCCTCCTTCCTCTCCCTCTGTTTCTGTCCTCCACTTTCACCCCTTTTCGATTCCTTTTTTATTTGGTTCCTGTTGCCATTGATTTCAGTGCTCATTCAGGTTGATTTCATACTATGCTATTGATAGGTACTGTTTTTAACTTAAGGACAGTGTTATTCCCTGACCACTCGTTATTATCCTACTTCTTGATTAGGGGTAAACAAATAAATACATCTTTAAAGTCTCAATAAATCAGTATTTCTGTTCTATGAAATACATGCCATGATCATTGAGTACTACCTACTGTGAGTACTATCTACTGTACCATCTACTGTAGTGCTCATTTATGACCAGCAGGGACTGCTCAAACACACAAAGGGCCTCATGCTTCTACAAAAGCTCATTGCTTACCATCACTAAAGTGGATACAATGTTAACGTCTCCTCCCAGCTGCCCCCAAACCCCAGTTCTCTCTAACAGACGTCTAATAGACTCAAAGCTACTCACGTTCGTGATCCCGCTAAACTAATCCACATGAGGATTTCACCTTGTTATTCCCTGACACCGATTTTCTGCGGCACATTCTGTAATGGCCAGATTGGATATGTTAATAATGACAAGAGATAGGGGAGGGAGGGAGAGTATGAGAGAGAAAGAGAGAGAGAGAGAGACAGGGAGAGAGAGAGAGAAAGAGAGAGAGAGAGGGAGAGAGAGAGAGAGAGAGAGAGTGGGTGTGTCTGTCGTGTGTGTGTTCACTCATGCTCGTCTCTTGTTTTGACAGGGAGACATGAAAGATCCCTCCTCCATCAGCAGGAGGAGGCCGCCAGACGCCAGGTGAGCCATCCAATCCCACCATCCAATCCCCCATCCCCTCCGTCATCACTCACTCCCACCGAGAGAGGAGGAGTGGGACGGGGGCGAAGGCGTGGGGCGGGGGGGGGGGGGGGGGGGAGAGAGAAGCAAGCAGGGAGATACATTTTGGAGACTTCAAAGATCGAAAGGCAGATGAGGGAACACAGAGAAGAACAGAAATGAAGAACAGAAAGAAGAGACCATGAGAGAGAGAGAGAGACATCACATCCAGCCATTGACATCCAGAGCATCACCTCAAACCTCTACGTGCGTGAAGCATTTGGATTTCCATACATGGACACCTACAGGCTCCCAGGCAGTGCGGCTGGGACTGACATTAACCATTGAGCTCTCAATGCAGTCAACTGGGGAATTGATTTCATGTAAGACCCCTAAGGAAAAGTCAATAGGCATTAGTGCAGAAAAACCCAGGATTAGACTTTGATTGGGCGGGCCTTGCATGTACGCATTCAAGCATGGAGAAGCTCTAACCGCTTACAAGCTGGGATCGGTCAAGCAGAGGTTAATCCTGGGTTTAACACCACCATGGCACTTATCGACTGTCTCCCAGAGGACAAATGTATTTCACACTGTTGATAGGATATGTGTGTATAGAAGTGTGCGTGCGCGTGCGCGTGTGTGTGTCTGTGTGTGCGCATGTCCGGCTCTAACACGAGACGCCATTGTCACCGTAATTGTTGCATTCTCCATCGCAGACGTCAAACAAACCCTCTCACGGTCATAACAGTCATCCGGGCATGTCTTTGTAATGGAGTCATTAAGTGTAACTGTCTGTAGTAGTGTGAGGGTGGTGTGAGGGTGTTCTCTCTCCTCCGTGGGGGAGATGATACAGCTGTGATAGTCTAGGGGCAGAGAGAGGGTCAAGGCCAGGTAAGTCTGGTGAGGTCAGGCAAATAGATGGATGCCTTGGCCTCTCTCCCGCTACCCTAGTGTCTCTCTTACATACTGAGATGCACACACACACACACACACACACACACAAACACACACACACACACACACACACACACACACACACATACACACACACACACACACACACACATACACACACACACACACACACACACACATACACACACACATGGACGCACACACACACACACAAACACACATACACATGGACGCACACACATAACGCACATCAGTCTCAGTGAGCACACACACACACATGGACGCACACACGTAAACACACACACACACACACACACATACACACACACACACACACACACATGGACGCACACACACATATTATGCAAACATACATAAACATCCCCATGCATACACACACCTAGTGCTCAGAACAGCTGGAGAGGTGCAGGCGGGCATGAGAGGAGGGAGGTGGGAGGGGGTTGTCCTCTGCGTCTCACCTTGACTGCCAGACCCTCGCTGAGCATTTGGGGATTTTCCAAATGGAACCAGCAATAAACCCTCCCCTCTCTCTCTCTCTCTCTCTCTCTCTCTCTCTCTCTCTCTCTCTCTCTCTCTCTCTCTCTCTCTCTCTCTCTCTCTCTCTCTCTCTCTCTCTCTCTCTACCTCTCTCTCCCTCTACCTCTCTCTCTCTACCTCTCTCTCTCTCTCTCTACCTCTCCCATACCTGAGGGGGCCATGTGTGTTTGCATGCCTTTGCTGCTAGGTCAGTTTCAGGGAAGGGAGGGGGGAGGAGAGAGAAGGAGTGGATAGACAGAGTGAAAGAGTGAAAGAAACACAGAGAGAGTGGAATAAAGGGAAGGATGGAGGGAGGAAAGAGTGCTGACTCAATGAAAAAGAGACAAGTGTTTTCTGATTCGATGAGGGGGGTGGAAGGTCAGTAGAGGGGTGGAGGGGAATCAGTGTGTGTGCCTGTGTGGGTGCCTGTGTAGGTGTGTGTCTGTGTGTGTGTGTGTGTGTGTGTGTGGGTGTGTGTGTGTGTGTGTGTGTGTGTGTGTGTTTATAGAGGGACTGGTAAGCAATGCAGGGTGCTCTTCCCAGGTCAGTCAGGATCTCTGCTGGTTATGGTGGTACACTGACTGAACACCTCAGCTGTGAGAACAAGGGGGCTGTAGAGGGGTCAGGGAGGGGTCATGGCAGGCAGGGTGTTGGCAGGGCAGGTGGGGTCAGGAAGGGGCCAGATGGGCTGGGGTGTGGCCACAGGGGAGTGCCCCTTCCTATCCCTTACACAGAGATCCAATCCCAATTCACCCCTTGGCCCTCCATTTTAGCCATACTCCGTTTTGCGTGTTCACGTGTAGGGTAGGACTGTCCCAATTCTTGTTTTCATGTAGGGGTAGGGCCAAGTGGTAGGGCTACATAGCCCTCCAAACTGAGGTTTTAAAGATGCACACTCCGAACAGAGTGTTTCATGCGAAATCCCAGAATGCCTTGCGAATCATCGACACGAAACCGGAGATTGCACTAGCAACAAAAGAAAGTCACAATTTTTCTTAACAATATTTTCTTTGGTAATAAAGATGTTTAAAATGATACTAGCCATTGTATTATCTAATTTTTTATCTCATTCAATATATTATAAACCTTTTCTTTATAACAAGCATAACAAAAAATCACTATTATGCTGATGCCTCTAGCTAACCCTAACCTATCTAATGTTACAACATTGTTTTAAGGCTGCTTGTACATGACAGTCCCGCATTTTGACATTATTTCCATGTCGCATTTCCCCCCTTTGATGGCATATGACCATATTGAGCCTGAGAAAGACTGTGTGTGTGTGTGTGTGTGTGTGTGTGTGCGCGTGCGTCTGTATGTGCATGTGCGTGTGTGCGTGCGTCTGTGTGTGCGTGTGTTACTCACATCCAGTCACACACACACACACACACACACACACACACACACACACACACACACACACACACACACACACACACACATCATTGATTGATTGATTGAAAACCTTTATTGTCCCCAATGGGGAAATTTTGTTGTCAAACAGCTCAGTTAGGGCAGACAGAAAACATTCAATAAAATACATAAAACAGTGCAGGCTCAATAAGTAAAAAGTTCCAAGTTCCAAAGTTCCAGCTCCAGGTCTCCCCCACCCTGCAGGGCCTGGTTGTAGAGTCGGAGTGCAGCTGGAACAAAGGACTGTCCAAATCTTTTTGTACTTTGACGGGGGAGAACAAATCTGTGGCTGAACTTGCTCCTCATCCCCGCCAGCTCGCAGTACATCGGGTGGGAGGGATTGGCCAGCATGGCCGCCAGTTTTTTCCCCATCCTCTGTTCTGCCACCACCTCTAGGCTGTCCAGCCCGGTCCCCACCACAGAGCTGGCCTTCTTCACCAGTTTGTTTAGCTTCGCAGCATCCCTGGCACAGATGTTTCCACCCCAGCAGGCCACGGCGAAGAACAGAACGCTGGCAACCACCGACTGATAAAACATTCGCAGCAGCTTGTTGCAGACACCGAAAGACCTCAGCCTTCTCAGGAAAAACAGTCTGCTCTGCCCTTTCCTGAGAAGAGCCTCGGTGTTGTCGGTCCAGTCCAGTTTGTTATTAATTTGTACTCCCAGGTACCTGTAGGAGTCCACCCTCTCGACTTCCACCCCCTTGATGGTGATGGGGGCTGGGGTCCTTCTCTTCCTCCTAAAATCCACCACCAACTCCTTTGTTTTGCTGGTGTTAAGCAAAAGGTAGTTGGTGTCGCACCACTGCACAAAGCTCTCCACCAGGGCCCTGTACTCCTCATCCCTGTCGTCTGTGATGTAACCGACGATAGAGGAGTCATCAGAAAACTTCTGCAGGTGGCAGTGGTCGGAGCTAAACTGGAAGTCGGAGGTATAGAGGGTGAAGAGAAAGGGTGACAGAACAGTTCCCTGGGGGGCACCGGTGTTGCACACCACCACCTCAGACTGACAGCCCTGCATCATAACATAATTTCTACTCTACCATCCAGTGCTCTTTCCCTTTGGCATCCTCTCAGGCTGAGAGAGGTACCAGTCAGGTGGCTGTTCCCCACCAGAGGGTTCTAGAGTGACCTACTCTTAACAACTCTTCACAATGGCATTGCGGCAAAACACAGGTGGGTACTGCGCCTCAGGGAAACCACCCGCCTGGCCTGTATTGTACACACACACACACACTCACGCACGCACACACACGTACACACACACACACACACACACACACACACACACACACACACACAGACTCCAATGTGTGATTTACTCTCCAGAGAGGAAGGGAATAGCTAACTGTTGCAAATTACAGCAGGAAGATTGATTCAGTGACTGTGTGTGTGTGTGTGTGTGTGTGTGTGTGTGTGTGTGTGTAGGTGTGTTTGTGTGTGTGTGTGTGTGTGTATGTGTGTCTGTGTTTGCATGCATACGTACATACATAGGTACATGTCTGTGTGTGTGTGTGTGTGTAGGTGTGTTTGTGTGTGTGTGTGTGTATGTGTGTCTGTGTTTGCATGCATACGTACATACATAGGTACATGTCTGTGTGTGTGTGTGTGTGTGTGTATGTGTGTGTAGGTGTGTGTGTGTGTGTGTGTGTAGGTGTGTGTGTGTGTGTGTGTGTGTATGTGTGTCTGTGTTTGCATGCATACGTACATACATAGGTACATGTCTGTGTGTGTGTGTGTGTGTGTGTGTGTTTATGGATTGTTAGTGCTGATCAAAATGCGTAACGGGGCTTTGCCTATCCAGTGCTCGTTCATTGGGACACCCAGAACCCAGAACTCTTGTCAGATTGCAGTAGTTTTACTGTTCGCTAGCTGCTGCTTATTTAGGTGGAGGTGGAATCCTCCCTCTTTCCCCCTCCTCCTCTGTGTCCCTCTGTCCCCCCCGTCCCTTCCTCTAGCTGAATCACGCGGCCTGTGGCGATCCCTATCTTGTGGGCTGGGTAACACCTCGCTGCATCTCAATAAGGACTCAACTGGCCTGAGGAGCAGCACTCCTAGAGGCCAGCAGCATGTACTGCACCTGCACAAGTAGTGAAGAGAGGGATGAGAGAGGGGGGACAACAGAGGAAAGGGGGCGTATGGCGCGCACGCGCGCGGGGGGGGGGTAGAGGGATGAGAGGAGGAAAGAGGGAGACAGGAGGGACAACAGGGGAAATGGGGAGTATTGCGGGGTGGGGGGTGGTGTGGGGGTGGCAGTTGAGAGGTAGGAGAGGGGGTAGAGGGATGAGAGGAGGAGAGAGGGAAAGAGGAGGTACAACAGGGAAGTAGGGGGGGAATGAGAGGGAGTAGAGGAGGAGAGGAGAGGGGGAGTACATACATAGAGTACAGGTAATCATCTATCAACTTAAACAACAAGGACAAGAAACAGTCATGAAGTCACATTACAAACACACACATGTATACATGTACTGTATAGTACGTGAAGAGGCACCTACCACATATACTGTACCACACAAACTCACGTAAGAATATATACATACTGTTCTGTAGGCATGCTGGGTGCAGTTCTCTCTCTCTCTCCCTCTCCTCCTCTCTCTCTCTCTGTGCTTTCTAATTAGCAGTACTAGGGCATTGTTCTTTTCATTCTGCCTCTTGTATAAACCCACAATGTCATCTCAGTTTCAACTTTTACTTTGTTCAACTTTCCACCAGCGCCTGAGAAACCTGGTCAGTTCAGGTACGATCAGAACCTGAGAAACCTGGTCAGTTCAGGTACCGATCAGAACCTGAGAAACCTGGTCAGTTCAGGTACCGATCAGAACCTGCCCCAATTATGTCTGCCTTCCGCTGTCAGTTTGTTTATACCTGTGTGTGTGTGTGTGTGTGTGTGTGTGTGTGTGTGTGTGTGTGTATGTGTGTGTGTGTGGCAGCAAGTATGTAGGTGAAGGTGTGGGCTGTTATGAGCATGCACACGCAAGCGTTTGTGTGTGTGTGTGTGTGTGTGTGTGTGTGTGTTTCTGTGTGTGTGTGTGTGTGCAACTTCCTCTCACATCCCCCCTCTCTCCCTCCATCTCTCAGCCCATGAGGGTTTTCCAGAACACAGCTAATAAAGTGGGTCAGGCCAGGGCTGAGCACTATTTTTATCAAAAAGCAATTTTCTGAAGTCGCCCACAGGTAGCTGAGCTCCAGCCTCAGACACTAGACCAATGACAAGGAGTTTCCCTCACCATTAACCTCTCCCTAAAGCTCCCCCTGGACCTTCCTGCATGGTACCGCAGTATAGTACACCATACCACGCCTGCCTCTTCTCTACCTCACCTCAGAAGGACAAGGAGACACTAGGGATATAGTAAGATGCGGATGACACTGAAATCTACATAGCCCTCTCACCAAACGACTAGTCCCATTGACAATCTGCATTTGCATTTGCATTGAGCAAATAAACGCCTGGATGACACAAAACTTCCTCCAACTAAATAAGGACAAAACAGAGATAATTGTATTCGGTGCACCTGACAAAAGATCGAAAGTCAGTGCAAAACTTGATTCTCTCTCTCTTCACACTAAAAAACAGGTCAGAAATATTGGTGTAATTCTAGACTCCGATCTAAACTTCAACAGCCACATAAACTTGATAACTAAATCAGCCTACTATCACCTGAAAAACATAACAAGAATGAGAGGTTTCATGTCCAAGCAAGACCTTGAAAAGCATTTGTTTAGAGTAGACTTGATTATTGTAATGGTCTACTAACAGGCCTATCTAAAGGAGCTGTTCGTAAATTGCAGCTCATCCAAGGGTACTAGGGTCCTGAACACATTACACCAATCCTGAGATCCCTGCACTGGCTACCAGTCTCTCAGAGAATTTAATTCAAAATCCTCCTAATTACATACAAATCACAAAATGGTCTTGGACCAAAGTACATACCCTAACCCTATATTCCCGCAAGGTCCCTCAGGTCAGCTGAGACTAATCAGCTAATCATTCCAAGAGTAAAAACAAAACACGGTGCAGCAGCTTTCAGTCACGCTGCTGCATGCTCCTGGAACAAACTCCCTGAAGAAATCAAACAAGCCCAAACCCTAAAAATATTTAAATCTAAGCTAAAAACCTTCATTTTTTGCAGCAGTTATGATTACACACAAACACTTCTAGCAATGTCTTTTTTCCATTAACTATTGTCTTATTAAATGTTTTATATATTTACTTCTTATTGTAATGTATGTAAAGCACTTTGAATTGCCCCTGTTGTATGAAATGTGCTATACAAATAAACTTGCCTTGCCTTGGTAAGATAGAAGGGTATATTAGAACAACAAAGGATCAAAGGGAGAGAAAAGGCGAGGGGGGGGGGGGGTGAGAAAGAAGCCACAAGTCTGAGGCAAAGAGGCAGATTGCAAGATGGATGTACTAGATGGAGGACAGGGAGCGAGAAAGAATGACGAGTAAGAAAAGGGAGAGGGAGTGGGGAGAGAGAGATAGGGGGAGAGAGAGAGAGAGAGAGAGAGAGAGAGAGAGAGAGAGAGAGAGAGAGAGAGAGAGAGAGAGAGAGAGAGAGAGAGAGCTGCAGAGTACTGTTCTGTTCCCCATGAGCAGTAGTGTTGAGAATGTGTCTGGTCCTGTCAGTCCATCCCTCCTCTCCCTTTCCTCCTCCACCTCCTCTCCCCTCCTGCTCCACCTCCTCTCCCCCTCCTGCTCCACCTCCTCTCCCCCTCCTGCTCCACTTGACTCCTCTTCCTCTCTCTCTCCTCTCCTACCCTCTCCCCTTTCCTCTTTGCTCCTCCCCCACCTCCATTCTCTCTCCCCCTCTCCCTCTCCTCTCTTCTCCTGCCCCCTTCCCTCTCCCCTGCACCCCTCTTCTCTCTTCCTTTCCCCTCTCCTCCCCTCCTTCCTTCCCTCCCTCTCTCCTCTCTCAGTGACAATGATGGGGTTGTTTGTCCCAGCTGTAGGGTCCTCCCCACCCTGCCACTCACAGCCAGACCCCAGGGAGCCAGCCTGTCCCTGCCTGCAGCCCCGTCTCTCTGGCTCTGACTCTGAACATCCACTCACAGCCAGACCCCAGGGAGCCAGCCTGTCCCTGCCTGCAGCCCCGTCTCTCTGGCTCTGACTCTGAACATCCACTCAGCTAGATCCACAGTCTAATATTGTCCTTACAGAGAGGGAGTAAGACCTCTGTCATGTGTCATATCTAAAATACTTGGTTTGGATGTGTGGTCTGTGGTACTGCCATTTGTGCTTTGTTATTAGACATGCCGCTGCGCTGTTTCATATTTAAGAGTCACTTCGACATTGCATTGAAAAGGCAGTTTTTTCTATCACCACGTCTCCTTACTGAATATAGACGTAGAACACAGCATTCACCAAACCAGAATGATTTCCAAGTACCTTGTACTCGACACGTATGGGTTGATACTCCTATTGCTGGATCAAAAAAGTAAAAAGCTGTTTTTGAGCCTATCATAGCCTATCTAGGTTTGCATAACCTAACCAAATGCAAACCTAGATAGGCTATTTTTCTGAAAACAGTCTGCTATAAGGTCCATTACTTCTCTGAAGAGTGTTTGAGAGAAGCAAACAACATTCTCTCAGCTCAGTGCTGAGCAGCCTTGTTGTCTGAATACAGTTAGCCCAATAAAGCTGGAGTAGGAGCCAAAACTGAGTGTGCTAGAAAACCCTGTCAGGTCATAGGTCATATCTGTCAGGTCATAGTAGTAGAGGCTGTTAGACCAAAATATAGCGCGTTGACTTCAGTTCATGCAACAAATGTCCCCTTTGGCATGCAAGTACCTTAGGGTGATAGAAAAACTTTTATCCAAAGACACAAGTGAGATCTTCTTTTTTTTCAAAATGGCCGCCAACAATACATCAGAGCCCATTGGCAATTACCACACCCCATATTTGCTACTGTTATAGCTATAATTACAAATTTGGTGTCAAACTGTACATTTGTGGGGTCAGGGAATCCAATTAAATAGGTTTCAAGGATGAAAACCCAATCCTTTTCTTCTTAGCATGACAATCTGGGGTAAAATATGCAAATTCCATTAAAAATTAAGTGTCATCAAGGTGATTTTCCAAATCTTTTATTTTAAATTGTTTTAAGAGGTCCAGTTACTTGCATAATGTTACATGTGTCCTTTAGTAGTCCTTTATTTTTTAGACCAATCAGGTGCAACCTAAGCAAGTCAATGTGCACCAGTGGCTGTGACAAATGTTCCAGATGTGACAAAAATGTTGAGATGACAGAAATTTGAGATGAACACATGAGGTTGGTATAACTTTATTATTGATTACAGACCTTTCTAATGTTATCTCCCCATGAAGCAGGCTTTTACAGGTTTCTTCTCAAACTTCTGTGAAGCAGATCCGATCCCTCCCATGCTAAGGTCATTCCTACACATGCTTCTTGATGGATCAGGTATTGATCAGCCACCTCCTGGACCTGAGAAGTCCCAGGTGGCAACATCCATTGGGCAGCAAATCATTTTCAACTCCGTAAGACACAGATCCAAGAAGCCTGACAGTGTTTCTCAGCATAAAAAAGAGAAGGAAACGCCAACATGGCTATATCTGGCAATGAAACTACACCTTCAAACTGGCAGCAGACATTTGGTGGAGGCCATGCATAATCGAGGACTATGTGTGCCATATCACCGCTTGGAAATATACAGCACATACATCGCCAATTCAGTGATCAATCACTGGGAACAGATTGGTGTGGTACAACAGCAGCATCAGCCCTCCATGGAACATGCATCAGCATTCAGCAGCACTTCTCTTCAGAGAGCCACTTCTCACTGACATCCTAGATCCAGTTATGATGGGGAAGAAGGGTGTGAAAACCTTGACAGCTTGCTACACAACCATGGATCTAGATGTTTCACTGCCAACTGATGAGGTATTGTATGTACCTGCCCTAAATACCAACAGCCATCCTCATCCAGCCTCCCGTCCTCTCATCAACATCCTTGAAGGTTACCAGTGGCTGGAGAGAGTCAGAAACCTTCTAGGGAAAGAGAACCTTGAATTATCTAAATCCAGATCAGACACCAGTCATGGTAGCTGATCAACCACTGTGCACCCTGGCCAATAAACTTCAGTGGAAGTTCCCCCAGACAGAGCTTGGTGAGGATTCTTTCCTGGTAACATTGGGGCCAATGCATAGAGAAGATGCTGTGGAGTGTGTCTGGAGACTGGCTGGAAGGCAGTGGATGGACCACAGTGCTTACCAACAGTGGTATCTCAACTAGTGGTAAAGCTCAGTCCTTCATTGGTGTTCACCACATCTGCAGAGCCCGGTACATGCATCAGGTGTCTGTAGCTGCTCTCTATGCGTTCATGAAGCAGGCATATGATCAATACGTGGAGAGGCAACAAATGACAATGAAGAGCTAAGGGGCCTCATCCCTCTGCCTTTGATGAATGGCTCAAGATGCATGGTGGAACTCATTGATTGGCTCAAGAGTCATGGTGGCGTCATAGAGAACCTGGATGACCTAGACACAGTTCACAGAGAGCAGATTGTTCGCCTTGAGCTGGCACGCCTAGTCCAGGAATTTGAGGGTACAAAGAAGTCAGAAGAACAGAGGCACCATGAACAGTATCCAACATTTTAAGCTGTCTACAAGGTAATTTTCTGATTTATTTCAAATTGGCAGGTAGTCTTGATTTGCAGTACTAGGTACTATTCGACTATGTGATCGACAATGTAAGGGAGGTGAAGGACATCGGAATGAAGCGATACAGTGTTTGAGGATAAGCGGGTCAGGTCCCAAGAAGAGGCATTCACTGCTCCCATACCACACCAAGCTGAAGTTGTTCATGGCTCCACTTTCCCAACCACACAACAAATCAGAAGTGGCTATTGTGAAGGACCAACAAGCAAAAGCGACCCAACTTTTGTTGGCTGTTCATTCTGTTCACAAAACCAATGAGACAGTATTCTCACATGAAAGTTCTCCCCATCCACCTTCACTCACTCATCCACCTTTACTCACTCTGACAGGAAAAATGCATCATGGAGCCAAGAGATTCTAGATTGCATTGTTCCCAGAGATCTCCAAAACCACAGACCAGTGACAACTGCAGCTGTGCTGGATGGTGCTGTGCTTGTCCAAATGCTTCGTCCTGGAAGTGCCGTGACCATTGGACACTACTTTACAGATGTGTTTGCACCGTACATCCTTTCATGGTTTGCTTAGGTTGCACCTGATTGGTCTAAATATAATGCTACTAAAGGACACATGTAACATTATGCAAGTAACTGGACCTCTTAAAACAATTTAAAATTAAAGATTTGGAAAATCACCTTGATGACACTTAATTTTTTATGGACTTTGCATATTTTACCCCAGATTGTCATGCTAAGAAGAAAACTATTGGGTTTTCATCCTTGAAACCTTTTAATTGGATTCCCTGACCCCACAAATGTACAGTTTGACACCAAATGTGTAATTATAGCTATAACAGTAGCAAATATATGGGGTGTGGTAATTGCCAATGGGCTTTGATGTATTGTTGGCGGCCATTTTGAAAAAAAAAGCAGATCTCACTTGTGTCTTTGGATAAAAGTTTTTCTATCACCCTAAGGTACTTGCATGTCAAAGGGGACATTTGTTGCATGAACTGAAGTCAAAAGTTGTTAACAGCCTCTACTATAGGTCATATTTAGGGTTATGGTCCTCACTCCAATTTCCCATCGTTTTTTGTATGTAATTGTTTTATAGCAGGCCTTCTCAAATACTTTGCTATTCAGAAGAAGAAAACAATAAATAACACTTGTTTTCTTCCCTTTCTCTTGCACTGTGACGGCTTGTGCCACCTATTCTTATGCCTAGGCGTGTGCGTTTCATTTCGGTGCCCATGTTAACAGGTTAGAGCAGCCACACAGCCCATGTTAACAGGTTAGAGCAGCCACACAGCCCATGTTAACAGGTTAGAGCAGCCACACAGCCCATGTTAACAGGTTAGAGCAGCCACACAGCCCATGTTAACAGGTTAGAGCAGCCATACAGCCCATGTTAACAGGTTAGAGCAGCCACACAGCCCATGTTAACAGTTTAGAGCAGCCACACAGCCCATGTTAACAGGTTAGAGCAGCCACACAGCCCATGTTAACAGGTTAGAGCAGCCACACAGCCCATGTTAACAGTTTAGAGCAGCCACACAGCCCATGTTAACAGGTTAGAGCAGCCATACAGCCCATGTTAACAGGTTAGAACAGCCACACAGCCCATGTTAACAGGTTAGAGCAGCCACACAGCCCATGTTAACAGGTTAGAGCAGCCACCCAGCCCATGTTAACAGGTTAGAGCAGCCATACAGCCCATGTTAACAGGTTAGAGCAGCCATACAGCCCATGTTAACAGGTTAGAGCAGCAATACAGCCCATGTTAACAGGTTAGAGCAGCCATACAGCCCATGTTAACAGGTTAGAGCAGCCATACAGCCCATGTTAACAGGTTAGAGCAGCCATACAGCCCATGTTAACAGGTTAGAGCAGCCATACAGCCCATGTTAACAGGTTAGAACAGCCATACAGCCCATGTTAACAGGTTAGAGCAGCCATACAGCCCATGTTAACAGGTTAGAACAGCCACACAGCCCATGTTAACAGGTTAGAGCAACCACACAGCCCATGTTAACAGGTTAGAGCAGCCATACAGCCCATGTTAACAGGTTAGAACAGCCATACAGCCCATGTTAACAGGTTAGAGCAGCTATACAGCCCATGTTAACAGGTTAGAACAGCCACACAGCCCATGTTAACAGGTTAGAGCAGCCATACAGCCCATGTTAACAGGTTAGAACAGCCACACAGCCCATGTTAACAGGTTAGAGCAGCCATACAGCCCTCTTGAGCTGCGCGTCTCACTTTGTGTGGCTGCTCTTTAACATGGGCGTCGAAATGAGGCACACATGCTGCTGAGGTAGAGGTATCCGATGTGGCCCAGGCGTTATAGACAGCACTCGAGTTAAGGGGGGATGAGGCATCCCCCTGAAATAAAAACAGTCAAAATCATCCCCCTTCTAAAACTGCCATCCCCCCTTTCCATCCCTTATGTCATTTGATCAATGAACGTGGTAATACTGTTATTTCAACATTTAGTTTTGCGCATATTGAGTAAAATACTGTGGGCGAGGGGGCACGCACACATGCAATGATATTTTTACCAAGTCACTGACTCTGTGGGGATGCAAAAATTGTCCCCATATTATGATAAAATCCACCATCCTCCCTGAGTTTGCTTTTACAACTTGAGTACTGGTTATAGAATGTCTTACTTGTAATGTATACAGTAGTTGATTAACTAACTTTAGATGAATGTACTTATTGTAAGTCACTTGGGATAAGAGCATGTGCTAAATGACACAAATGTAAATGTTCTATATGTATTCATTCTATTATCTCAAGTGTCTTTGTCGATTTTCAGCATTTCATTCCGGCACCCCTCTGTCTGACTGTTAAGTGCAGAGAGAAAGTGCTACTTGAGTGATCCTTAAATATCCCAAGACTGAAGTGGGAGGATTAAGCTATCTGCTGAGTGAGTCTACACTTGAGTGAATAAAATTAACGTATTTCTTTCAATTGCATCCTTGTTTACGTCTCATTATCCTGGCTGTGTTTTCTGTGATTAAATGAAGTGTGGTTGCAGACTGGGGACAGGAGTGTGTGAGATGAGTGGACTTTGTGTACAGTAGATGTGTGTTAGAGGAGTGTGTGTGTGTGCGTGTGTGTGTGTGTGTGTGTGTGTGTATGTGTGTGTGCGTGTGCGTGTGTGTGTGTAGTTGTATGTGAGAGGCGTGTGTATAGTTGTGTATGACAGCGTGTTGGGCTTTGTCTGCCACAGAGTCATGAATGATTAATGCTGAAAGACTGCTGGACCAGATGTGTCTAAGAGTGTGTGTGTGGGGTAAGGTGGGGGAGGAGGGGGGCTGTGGACAGGGAGATCTGTCATACACACACACGGGCAAGCATGACACACACACACACACACACACACACGCACACACACATATTCTCACATACTGTATGGACTGTATACGGGCATTGGATGGAATAGAATAGACTCTTGAGTGTGCCTTTTCATAGGTAGGATGAGTCAGGTTTGTAATGCAGGACATGACACCCCAACAGTACTCTGCTCTGGGTACAGGATATGAGCTTGGTGATTTACTGTTCTCAGAGGCTTTAAAGTTACACATACCATAGCCATACATAAATCCCTTTTGCATTTTCACCCCTACCCCTCGTTTTGGAGCGCCACTCGCTTTTCGGCTTGGCCCTCTGAAAAGAGCTACAAGGGGGAGTGGTTGAAAATCTTCCCCTATGAAATGAGATAAGCCTTCAAGACCCTGATACATCATCAGTAGTATCATAGAAAAGCATGAACGCTCGTGATTCGTTCACAACTTAAGTTTCACGCTATCAATCAATCAAACAAGTTATCAAATAAAAAAGAACAATGCTTCATTATCAGGCCAGGTCGTGACAGAATAGAGGTGCTCTGTAGGCTAGCAACCCGTGCTCCTACCCTGCCAGTCTGCGCTGATATTAGTAATAACTAGTGCAACAACTTACAGCGGTAATAAGTGCAACAACTTCGCGGCTGAACTTAAGTTACATTTTTGGGTGTCATATGCCACAATGCGACATGAAAATATGTAAAAATGCGGCACTGTCATGCACAAATCAGCTTTGAAATATGGTTGTAACGTTAGATAGCTAGATAGCAAGTTTTGTTATGCTTGTTATAAAGAAAAGGTCTATAATATATTGAAATGACATTAAACTAAGATAATACGATGGTTATCAGAATTTTTTAAATCGTTATGAACAAAGAAAATAATTATATTTATGGTTTTCTTCCTCATTGCTTGTGCATTTCACCACTATCTTACTGACGATTTGCAAGGCATTCTGGGAGATTTCATCTCTAGTTTTTGACCCTCGGTTTGGAGTGTGCATCCAAAAAAACTCTGTTTGGAGGGCTATGTAGCCATGCCACTTGGCCCTGCCCCTACATACCAACAAACATTGGGATACCCCTACCCTACACATGAACATGCAAAATGGAGGGGTAGGGCATTTTAGCCTAATAGGGACAATTGTGAATTGGGATTGAGCCAATGTCTAGATAGCGGACGTCCCATATCAGCAGTGATTGCGTTAAATAAAGCCATTGTAAATAAAGCCATTGTAAAGGTTTATAGACACAGTTTATAGGTGTTGCAGTTAAACACTGTCTACTGAGAGTGGGATTTTGTGGATAATACTGTAATGAGTTGATTGGCCACGGTCAAGGCCAAACTAGGAACACATTGTTTCTTCTCTCAGAGGGTTTCTCTCTCAGTAACTCTCCTCCTCTCTTCTGTGGTCCGTTCCCCTGCCCTAGGCAGTGTCAGGAAGCAACGTTATGTAACTAAATATTGTCTGGGCTAATCAACTCCACCCAAGGTCATAGAAACACCAGTGTGATGTCCGGACTGGACTTGTAAGTAATAATAAGTAGATAGAGAACGTGGTCCATCAAACGCAGGTTTATTCTTTACAGCATGAGTATAGCAGCAAAACTACTCAGCATAACTTCTCAGCATCCCTTCAACTTCCTAGTTAGTCTAACACGTGATTCAGTCTTAAAGGGACAGGACACAACATTTCCCCCTTTCTGGAAAATAGTTACTTGTACTAACAACAAGGCAAGCAAAAATGAAATTGTAGATTCAGCATGTATAAACAAAACAATATCACATTACCCAATCAATATCACATAAGGAAACTTAAATATTATTAATCTAGGTAATGACAGTCTAATACAATAACAATAGACCAAAGTAGTGCAAACAGTATAAGTGCAACAATCCCCATACAACAGGAATACAATTCAACAACTGTCAGTGACCCATTATTAGGCTATTCAAGAGACATAGTCCTTTAGCCATCCAGACCTCTGGATATTACGTCTAGGCCTGGGTGAATGATCAACCACAGGCTCTACAGTGTCTCTGTCTGTGGTTGCGGCAGTGTCTGGGAAAGCAGTGAGATGAGAGGCATTCCAAGTCTTTCCATCACTCAGAATGTATGTGCTGTCCCCCACCTTCTTGCTTATGGTGAGAGGATCACTGTACCTTCTGTGACCTTTCATCACATGCAGAGGATTCTTAACCCGCACTTTGTCCCCTTTTTGAAAAGCAGGAGGACGTGCACCACGTTTGGCATCAGTGTAGGCCTTCATCTTGCGCTGTCGTTCACTGACTCTGTGGCGAATGTTCATCGTCGCCGGAGTACACTCAGGAGCAGGAGGTAACAGAGTCAGCTTGGTTCGCATGGGCCGACCGTGGAGCAGTTCAAAAGGAGATGAACCAGTAGTGGCATGAGGAGTGGCACGGTAGACCTGGAGAAAGTCTACCACAGCTGGTTTCCAAGGCTGATGTTGCTGAATGGCCAGCTGGATGGTTTGTTTCAGCACCCGATTGAACCTTTCTATGGCCCCATTAGCAGCAGGGTAGTAGAGAGAAGATCGGCTGTGTGAGATTTGTCTGTCTTTCAGGAAGGATGTGAATGATGCAGACGTAAACTGCACACCGTTGTCAGTGACAATGCTCAGCGGGTTCCCATGCCGGCTGAACACAGATGACATAAAGGCAAGCACAGTGTTAGTAGTGATGTCTCGGGTGAAGGCTACCTCAGGCCATTTACTAAAGTAGTCAGTCATTGTAACAGCGTATCTGCAGTCTGGAGCAGCTGTTTCGAATGGGCCGACTATATCCATGGCAACCTTTTGCCATGGCCCATCAGGAAGTGGTACAGGTTGCAGTGGACCTGGACGTGGCTTTGCTGTCTTGTCATTTGACTGGCACAAGTGGCAGGCACGGATAGCACTGAGCACCTGATCATCCATTTTAGGCCACCAGTACAGTTCACAAAGTCTCTGTTTGGTCCGCACCACTCCTTGGTGGGACTCGTGAGCAATGGAGATCAGTGCAGGGCGGAGAGCGTCAGGGACAAGCACTCTGGAGCCTCGAAATATGAAGCTGTCCTTCACAGACAGTTCATGACGGAGTGGGTAGTATGGTAGCAAGACAGGGTCGAGACCTTTAGAGGAAGGAGGCCAACCACTTGAGATGATGACGCGGAGCATTGTGAGCTCGGGACATGAGGCACAGGCAGAGTCCAGGTCAGCAGCAGAGAGAGACTCACTAGTAGAGGTGAGAAGAGCAACGTACTCCGTGTCGTCGTCAGCCGGAGCAGATGCAGCAGGCAGAGGTAAGCGAGACATGCAGTCGGCAGGTGCGTTGTCAGAGCCTGGACGGTAGGTGACATCGTAGTTGTAGGACATGAGACGGGCAGACCATCTTGCAACACGTAGACCAGCGCGACCGACACCCTTTGTAGTCATCAGTGTCGTGAGCGCTTGGTGGTCCGTCTTCAGAGTGAAACGGCGTCCCCACAAGTAAGTGCGCCACCGCTCCACAGCCCAGACGCAGGCCAGGGCTTCCTTTTCCACAACAGCATATATTTGCGCTCAGCAGCAGAGAGAGTTCGAGATGCAAACGCAACAGTTCTCTCAACGTTGTCAGGGCCCACTTGTGACATCACAGCACCCAACCCGTAGTCAGATGCATCTGTAGATATGATAGTGTGCAGTGCAGGATCAAACAATGCTAGGGCTTGGCTCTTTACCAGCAGTTGCTTGACCCTTTCATAACTGGCTTGTGCTTCGTCAGTCCACTGAAATGCACTGTCCGTCTGTCTCAGGCATGCTCGCATAGGTTCCACCACAGTGGCATGGTTGGGCAGGAACTTAGAGTACCAGGAGAGCAAGCCGAGGAAGGAACGCAGTGTAGTAGCGTCAGTGGGTGCTGGAGCCTCAGCGATGGCCTGTATGCGTACAGTGTCTGGAAGCAGACCATCAGCAGAGACAGTGTGACCCAGAAATGGTAGACTGGGCTCACGGAAACGGCATTTGTCGTTATTAAGCTGCAAGCCAGCAGATTTCAGACGTTGCAGGGTAACTTTAAGAGCCTCGTCATGTGTGTGCCTGTCACTGCCATGTATGATGACATCATCAATGTAGTACTCCACACCCGGCAGGTCAGCGAGAATGATCCTCATCATCTTCTGAAAGGCAGCTGGCGCTGATGACAGTCCATATGGCACACGGCAGAACCGATACAGTCCATCATGGGTGATGAATGCCGTTAGGTCGCGTGACTCCTCAGCAAGCGGCACCTGGTAGTAGGCGTTAGCCAGGTCGATGGATGAGAAGATGGTGGAGCCTTTCAGGCTGGAAAGGAGCTCATCCATATGAGGCAGTGGAAAGGCGTCAATAATGACCGCCTTATTGGGCTCACGCAGGTCGACACACATCCTTATTTTTCCAGTCTTCTTTTGTATGACGACAATGGGGGACACCCAAGCAGAGGCGTCGACAGGTTCGATCACTCCAGCAGCGAGTAAGCGCTTCAGTTCATCAGAAACTGCGTCTCTGACAGACAGCGGTAGCCGGCGCAGCTTTTGGCGTACCGGTGTGACAGAGGAATCGACCTTCACGCGGTGCACAAAGTTTTCTGCACACCCTACAGCAGCGGGAGCAGATGCAGTAGTGCACTGGAGCACAGGAGTAGGCAGAGATGCAGAGTCATTAGGAGGCACCACTTTGTTGTTTGCAATATGCACACTTAACACAGTCATTAGGTCCCTCCCCATCAGTGAGGTCCCCCTCTCCACAATGAAGAAGGTACCTGGAGCAGTGCGGCCATGGAGAGAAACATCAGCAGACATGCACCCCAGCACTGGAATGCTGGTTTTAGAGTAAGACACCAGCCTGGCAGTCGGTTCAGTAAGTGGAATGTTTTTAAAGTACTGTGCGTAGATGCTCTGTGGCAGTATAGAGACAGATGAACCAGTGTCAACCAGCAATTCCACTTTACTGGACTGTGAGTGTTCTGAAATAATCTCCACAGTGCATGTGATCTTATCACTATTACGTGCAGAATGTTCAGTATATAACACTGTAAATTCAGGGAGATCAATCTCACGTACCTCCTTGGTGTGTGTCTGTGTACTGCGACACACCTTGGCAAAGTGACCCACTCTGTTGCATTGTCTGCATGTAACTGATGCAGCTGGGCAGTTAGTTGCATTAGCTAAATGTCCATCTGATCCACAGCGGTAACATGTTTTCCGCTGTGAAGCCTCCCTAGGCTTTGTACACTTACCCCACTGTCCCCCTTTTCGTTGTGGAGTGTGCTGCACCGCCTGGACAGATGCAGCCCGCGGCTCACAGAAGGCCTTAGCTTGCTCCGTAGCAGCCTCAATCTGTTTAGCAGTTGTCATGGCCCTTTCCAGTGTAAGTGTATTGTCCATCAAAAGCAGTAACGTGCAGTGAGGTCATTGGCTGGGTAGGCAGTGAGCTATTTAAAAAAAATCATGCGATTAACGCAGCAGCCAGACTTCAAATGGCATAGCGCATAATATAAAGGCAATCAATAGCCCTTATATCTTTTAACGCAGGCTCAAAACTCACTTCTTCAAGAAGTAGGCCTACTACCAGAATCCTTCAAGCACCTATTGTATTGTTAGTTTGCTATTCTTCTCTATGCTATTGCTATTGCTATATTGCTATACTGTATTTTTAGTTTGCTATTCTTCATTTTGCCTTAAAAAAGCAGTACACTCCTACGTTAAATGCAATAATTGTAAGTCGCTTTGAATAAAAGCGTCGGCTAAATGACTGTAATGTAATGTAGGCTAATATACTATACTATAAAGTCAATCACATAGCCCATATATACTATACTATCAAATGGTCAAAAATGTCATGTATTGTTATCTCATAACTACACATAGCGTAGCGCAACAGCCTGTATGGCATTGCCTACATTCACCTGCATCTCAACAGGATTTACAGCAGCACGCAAAACAGCTGAATGACAATATAAATTCACCTGCATCAACAACACAGGATTTACAGCATTTGAACCGGCACGCAATAGCCTACATTATCTTAACTGTTGGATATCCATGATGCTGATCTCAAGTTAGCTGGGGGAAATGTAGAACCGCGGCGCGAACAGCAGAGGACTGGAATGCCGCTACGGCAAGCCAAACGCAAACTGTCAATCATGCTGTCAGAGGCAGCCTGCACGGTGCCTCAACGTCCATCAATGAAGACAATGTGAGAACAGACTACGCATGCGCAAACCTACGAAACCGTTGGTCTATCACTTCGCATAGCACAGAAGCACAAGCACAGTCTGCCTCTCGCACACACAGGTGCCTCTCGCCCATAGGTGAAAGTGGGCCGGAACGGTCCGGTGCGGCGTTCCGGCAAGACTTTCTGTGCCGGAACGCCGTTGGGGGAAGAGATGCAGCTGCCTGTCAATCAAAATCCGATTGCTGCAGAGTGCAGAAGCAATCACGATTCACGATCCATAATTTCCAACAAGGAAACACATGGCTGACGTTATGTTTCGTTGCGTCTATTTTAATACCTTTGAAAAGGACATGTTAACCCGCTTTACAGTAGACCCGACGCGACGCGACGTGGTTGGGTGGGCAGCACTGGGCACTGAGACAGTCCGACCGGGATTACAGTCGCGCCGTACGGAAGCATATAGTGGACTTAATTCAAATGTTAATGCAATTCAAATGTTAATGCAATTTGAGATTGCATTTGTATGTTCCACTTTTGCATGCATTCTTTCAGACAATATTCAAATTCAAATGCAATTCTAATGATTTGCATTTTCATTTTCATGTACCTGATGTGCACATTCGCTGTCAATATTAAAATGATAATGCAAAGCCATTTGACATTTAATTTTCAAAGTCATGCGCTGCTTTGTAACTGACAAAACTGACAAGTTCATTCTAATGTAAAAATTACTATGCAATCCCAAAATAGCATATTCATTTGCCACTTTTGCCTGCGTTATTTGAGTCAATATTCAAATTGTAATGCAATAATGTGATACGCAATTGCATTTACATGTTCTAGTAAACACATCCGCTTTGTAGCTGACAAAATTCAAATTTTCATTCTAATGTGAAAATGACTATGCAATCCCAAAATAGCATATTCATTTGCCATTTTTGCCTGCGTTATTTGAGTCAATATTCAAATTGTAATGCAATAATGTGATTAGCAATTGCATTTATATGTTCTAGGAAACACATCCGCTCATTAGAATTGCATTTGAATTTGAATATTGTCTGAAAGAATGCATGCAAAAGTGGAACATGCAAATGCAATCTCAAATTGCATTAACATTTGAACTTAGTCCACTATATGCTTCCATAAGCAAGCCGTGTTGCCAGATTGGGCTACTTTTGGTCACACTGGACGGGTGGATTCGGCAGCTTGTAGACTGGTTGGGCTGGAAATTGTCAATTCCATCTGGCAACCCTGGTAGCAAAATATGTGCATACGTATCTGGTAGCCTACTGGTACTTTCAAATCGCATCGTATTATTATTATTATTATTATTATTAATAATAATAATTACAATTTACAATACAAATACAACAATTGGAGGTCCCTCAAAGAAAATTTGGGCGCACTGCGCGTGCACAACATCAACCTCCAAGGCTTGATTTTGACCCAGGAAAAACCCTGGTATGTACTGTATAACATGATAGCCATCTATGCACTGTATATAAGATGATGACCAAGGGTCTTTCTGCTGCTGACCAAGGGGTTGAGTTCACTTGATGAGGCCCAATTTTGTTTTAGACTCTGTAGGCTACTGTATTTGTTTATTAAGACTTAAGATATATTATCTGAATTTCTCTTGTTTTATCAAATGTTCCAATTATTTTCATTTCTTGTGCTGGTTTAAAATTGCAGGAAACTAGCACAAATAATTGTGTGGGAGAGAGGGGCCGCCGCTACCAAAACGTGCACAGTTTTGGGTCGCTCCACCACCAAAAACTCTCACTCCAAACTTTTGGTGAAACATGGCAGCCCTAAAGTGTTTCTAATTTCGACACCAACACCACGATGTGTGTGTTCAGAGGTGCATGAAGCTGGGGGCAGGAGGAGAACAATATGAAACGATGAAGGTTGGGGTAGTAGCCTATAGTTCCTGTAAGAAACTCAAACCACTTTCACCCCTGCTCTCGCCAGCAATCAGCAATCAGCTAGCTTTGGGAGCAAACTCTCCTGGTGCCAGGGCATGCATTATATTTGTATAACAACACATTTTACATCATTTATTTTTATTTTAACAACATTTGAACACATTAAAGTTAAGAATAATGAGTAAAATACATTTAAAAAAAAATTATTTGAGATAAAAAAAATAATTAAAAATTTATTTTAAAAGACTGATATTCTTTTTCTTTCTTAAATGCCTGGGTGAGGCACTGCCTACCCTGCCTCACCTGACTGCACGCCACTGATCAAAAGTCTTTCACGGATCCGCGGGTTGTGTAGATGTTCAACTAGCTGATCACGGATCGCCTCATCCGCACGATCGCCATAGTCGCACGTAGCTGCAAGTTCACGTATAGTCAGGTTCACTATGTTTCAATTTAAACTTTCGTGGGAATTTTTTGGGGATTTGCTAATCTATACATTTTTGGAAAGGGCATTGTATGAGGAATCAGAAAATATATGTTTCCATTTGCACAGATGTCTGAAAGGCGGCCATCTTGGCATTTACAAATGGCCGCCATAATACACACGTTTTGTAGTGACTACATTATGGGTTCATGTTCTCCTCTTACTGTTGGTTGTGTAGTGGGAGGGAACCAGTTCTGGCACTAGGGGCAGAGGGGAGGATTATTAACGTTGCAACTTCCTGTTTAGATACAAGAGTTTTGGTGATCGTTTTCCTGGTCCTGTACGGAGTGTACAAGTTGTTATTTTGATTAAACAGTTATCATTACGTTGCCTACGTCTTTCCTTTTTCCTCCGGCACTACACTGGTGACCCCCGACGTGGATTTTTGTTAACGTGATTGTGTACAAAAACCAGCGAGCGAACATTGCAATCCTGCAAAATGTCCGGGAGAGGAAGACGTTCAAACCAGCGGCAGCCATCACCATCCCCTGTCAGGGTAACGCGTGGTGCGCACACTCCCACTCTCAAGCTACCAGAATTCTGGGACTCAACGCCTGCTGCATGGTTTGCTATTGTAGAGGCACATTTTAACAAAAGTGACATCGATGACGACGACGACCGGTACAACCATGCTGTGGCAATGTTGGGCAGCTCCACCGCAGCTCGAGTGGTAGGTTTTTTGTCTGCTCCCCCGACGACGAACAAATATGAGCGCCTCAAGGCCCTGCTTCTAGAGACATTTGAACTGTCCACTGCGGAGAGGGTGCGTCGCCTATTTGCCATGTCGGACTTGGGTGACGAGAGGCCTTCTGCGCGCATGGAGAGGATGCTAAACCTGCTCGGTACAGAAGACCCCATGATCCTCTTCACAGAGCTGTTCATGCGCACATTGCCAGCTCAAGTTAGGATGGCGCTGGCCAACACCGCCATCATGGAGCCCCGCGCCCTGGCCAGGGAGGCGGACCGGTTCGTCTTGGCCATGCCTCAACGGTCCCCCGACCTGCTCGCTCCCGCGGCCGCCCCGCCACCCGACCGTCGCAGGAGAGCGAAGGATGACGCCAGACCTTCTGGCCAGCAGGGTAACGCTGCGGGCCATTGTTTCTACCACGCCACTTTTGGCGCCAAGGCCAAACGGTGCCGCTCACCCTGCACCTTCGGACCGTCGGGAAACGGCGGGGCCGGCACTCAGTAGTGGCCCTGAGCGCTGGCGTCACCAACAGGCTGCTCTTCATACAAGACACCGCCTCTGGTCGCAGTTTTCTTTGTGACACAGGTGCCCAGTGGAGCATCATTCCGGCAGAGAGATCGGATGTGGCGAAGGAGGAGCGTGGTCCGCAGTTGGCAGGCGCGGACGGCACACCTATCCGCTCTTATGGCACTAGGGCGGTGGACGTGTGCTTCGGAGGACAATGCTTTTCGTGGGATTTTGTCATAGCGGCTGTCACATTTCCCCTCCTTGGTGCGGATTTTCTGTGCGCCCACAACCTGTTGGTGGACGTGGGGAACAGGCGCCTGGTCAACTCACAGACTTTCGCTTCCTTCGCCTGTACGCAGGGGGAGGCGGTCTACAGCGGGTGGTCCAATACGCTCGCCGAAAGTGACCAGTACCTTCGGCTGCTCGCCGAATTCCCCGACCTTACCAAGCCCACCTTCTCCGCGCCCACGGTGAAACACGGAGTGGAGCACCACATCGAGACCGAGGGGCCTCCCCTCCACGCCAGGGCCAGGCGCCTCAACCCGGAGAAGCTGGCCATCGCCAGGGCGGAGTTTGCGCATATGGAGCAGGTGGGCATCGTTCGGCGCTCGAGCAGCCCCTGGGCGTCTCCCCTGCACATCGTCCCTAAGTCAGACGGCGGGTGGCGCCCATGTGGGGACTACCGCCGCCTCAACGACGCGTCCAAGCCTGACCGCTACCCGGTCCCACATGTCCAGGACTTTTCAGCGAACCTGGCAGGCAAACGCTTCTTCTCCAAAGTGGACCTGGTACGGGGGTACCATCAGGTGCCGGTGCACCCCGAGGATGTCCCTAAGACGGCCGTAATCACGCCATTTGGACTCTTCGAGTTTCTGCGGATGCCGTTCGGCCTGAAGAACGCGGCGCAGACCTTCCAACGCCTCATGCACTCGGTGCTCCGGGACCTACCATTCCTCTTCGTCTACTTGGATGACATCCTCGTCGCAAGCACCACGGAGGAGGAGCACCTGTCCCACCTCCGGGCCCTTTTCACACGGCTCAGCCAACATGGGCTGATTGTCAATCCGGCGAAGTGTGAGTTCGGACGGAACACCATCGACTTTCTCGGGCACCGGGTCTCCGCAGAGGGGGTGACCCCCCTCCCCTCGAAGGTGGAAGCTGTCGCTGCTTTCCCGCGCCCCAGCACAATCAGCGAGCTCAAGGGGTTCATCGGGATGGTAACCTTCTACTATCGCTTCCTCCACCACATCGCTCACATCCTGCGGCCTCTGTACGATGCCCAGAAGGGCAAGACTCTGAAGCAGCCGGTGGACTGGACGGCGGAGCGTGTCAAAGCCTTTCAGGACACCAAGGCGGCCCTGGCCCGCGCTGCCATGTTGGCCCACCCCTCGACCTCGGCACCCACTGCTCTCACCACGGACGCCTCTGACTTTGCTGTGGGAGCGGTGTACGAACAGTGGGTTGGGGACGCCTGGCAGCCTCTTGCATTCTTCAGCCGCCAGCTGTCTCCCAGAGAGCAAAGGTACAGCACATTCGACAGGGAGCTCCTCGGGCTGTGGCTTGCTGTCAGACACTTCCGTTTTTTACTGGAGGGCCGCGAGTTTACGGCCTACGTGGACCACAAGCCACTCACGCACGCCATGTCCAAGGTGGCGGAGCCGTGGTCCGACCGCCAACAGCGCCAGCTCGCCTACATATCCGAGTTCACCACAGACATCCAGCACGTTGCTGGGAAGTCCAACCAGGTCGCGGATTGTCTCTCCAGGGCGGTGGTTGGTGCGGTCCAACTGGGTTTGGACTACGCGCGCATGGCTGCAGACCAGGCCGCCGACCCCGCCGTCCAGGCTCTCAAGTTGTCGGACACAGGACTGCGCCTAGAAGAGGTGGTTTTCGGTGACGCAGGGGCCACGCTCCTGTGCGACGTCTCCATGGGTCAGCCACGACCGGTGGTCCCCGCCAACTGGAGGCGCCCCGCCTTCGAGGCGATACACGGCTTGTCTCACCCTGGTAGGAAACCGTCCTCGCGGCTGGTGTCAGAGAAATTCGTCTGGCATGGGCTCAAGAGGGATGTGAGGGCCTGGGTAGACACGTGCATCGCCTGCCAGCGCGCCAAGGTGCATCGACACGTCAAGGCCCCCCTGGAGCAGTTCTCTGTGCCTGAGCGGAGGTTCGATCATGTAAACGTGGACCTGGTAGGGCCGCTGCCCCCCTCGCACGGATACACCTATCTCTTTACCATGGTGGACAGGACGACTCGCTGGCCGGAGGCAGTTCCGCTCTCCTCAACGACAGCCCCCGACCTGGCCCGGGCGTTCATCGCGGTGTGGGTCTCCCGCTACGGCACCCCTGCTGATCTCTCCTCTGACCGTGGCTCACAGTTTACTTCAGAGCTGTGGGCAGCGGTGGCGGAGAATCTGGGGGTCAAGCTCCACCGCACAACCGCCTATCACCCGCAGGCGAACGGGCTCTGTGAGCGTTTCCATCGATCCATGAAGGCCGCCCTTCGAGCCAGCCTCACGGACAGCAACTGGCTTGACAAGCTGCCGTGGGTCATGCTGGGGCTCAGGACAGCGCCTAAGGAGGACCTCCAGTCGTCGTCCGCTGAGCTGGTGTTTGGACAGCCGCTGCGGGTCCCCGGTGACTTCATTCCCAAGTCAACGGAGCCCTGGTCCGCCGCCGCTCAGCGCGCCTCCCTGCTGGACAGCGCCAGGACCTTCGTCCCGGTCCCGACTACGCAGCATGGTGTCCCTACTTCGAGGGTGCCCCCGGAGCTGCACTCGGCGAGGTTCGTTTTCATTCGTCATGATGGCCACAGGACTCCACTACGTCCTCCTTATGACGGGCCTTTCCGTGTCATCGAGGCCGGAGCCAAGAACTTCATGGTTGACATGGGGGGTAGGCCTGAGTGTGTGTCCGTTGATCGCCTCAAACCGGCCCACTTGGACCTTGAACTGCCCCTGGACTTGGCCCTGCCACCGCGCAGAGGCCGGCCTCCAGTCCTACCTCCCCTGCAGCGCCCTGGCCATTCCCCCCTCCGACCCCGACAACCCCCCGCAGCTCACGGGCCCCCGGTCGTCACTGCCCCCCGTCCTTCCCTGCAGGAGGACGTGATGGGCGATGTCACACCTCCTCCCGCACCTCCTGACTTTACCTACGATCGTAGGGGCCGGGCCATACGCCCTCCTCGCCGTGAGGATTTCCAATATTGAGGTGAACACTGGGGGGGCTGGTGTAGTGACTACATTATGGGTTCATGTTCTCCTCTTACTGTTGGTTGTGTAGTGGGAGGGAACCAGTTCTGGCACTAGGGGCAGAGGGGAGGATTATTAACGTTGCAACTTCCTGTTTAGATACAAGAGTTTTGGTGATCGTTTTCCTGGTCCTGTACGGAGTGTACAAGTTGTTATTTTGATTAAACAGTTATCATTACGTTGCCTACGTCTTTCCTTTTTCCTCCGGCACTACAGTTTTGTAATATCTTGGCTTCTAAATAAGCTAGAACATTGATTTTAACTGCTAAACCTACATTTTCAGGGTCAATGAATCCAATGGTTGGAGTTACAAAGCATTTTTTTGTATTCTTCTTAAAAAAAAAAATATATGGGCACAGGCAGCCATTGCTCTGCAGGATCCATAGGCTAATTGGATCCCCTGCAAAATTGGTACTCCAAACATGAGGATGGCATGCTTAAACCAACAACCACAGACGTCCTCCCAGCCCCAAAGTCCATCATTGAGATTAGTGTTGTTCCGATACCGATACTAGTATCGGCATGGCCACCGATACGCACAAAAATGCTGGTATCGGTATCGGCGAGTACTAACTTTATTTTATTTTATTTTATTTTTATTTTTTTTAAGTACTAAAGTTATTTTGTTTGTAAATGTTCACTTGCTGTTGCACTACTACTACGACTGTTTTATATCTTAAATGGATATTGCACTGATTGGCATCTGTGAGAGCCACATTTCAGGTTTTATAAGGGGTTGATTTTCTTGTCACCATACCAGGTAGACAATAAAAAAAAGTTCTATAGCATTCACTCTCTGTTGGTATTTTTTCCTGTTTTACAAAGGTTTTGAGCAGTGCCAGACTAAGTGTTAGCAATAATTTTACGGATCGGTACTCGGTATCGGCAAGTACTGCACGGTCAGGTATCGGTATCGGGATCAAAAAATGGTATCGGAACAACACTAATTGAGATGGTACAATGCAAATGCAAAACTGACTGTTCTTCTGGCAGATGTTCATGCAGAGCTAAGAACTTAGCCTGTACCGACATGTGCAGCAGCCAGTGCCAGAACGATGACGATTCCCAAGCTGTGACGCACGAAAGTGATGATGATGAACTAATCTAACAGCCCAGCTCACATGGGCACGCATTGGACTCGCCATTCACATATCACATCACACATAGCATAAACGCTTATACATAGTCAAGAGACACAACCCGCCTGTCATTACACATAGAGTAAATACACATCCCACAAACAGAACAACCAGCACACCATACACTCCCCACATTCCTCCCATTCATTTATTTTGTTTCATTCCCTATTTTTATCATTAAATATGATATACGGAGCTTATTCTCCATGCCGCACCCGCCTTGAAGTCCTGCCTGAGAGCGTTCCTCACTTCCTGTTTGCGCCAACTCAAGATCCCCAAAATCTGGCGAAGAGCCCTAGTTGTTGCGATCCCTAAACCGAATAAGCCTGAAGGGGACCCTAAGAGTTACCGTCCCATCTCTCTGTTATGCATCCCCTTCAAGATCCTCGAGACGGGGCCGTCTTTATAGACCTGACGGCTGCCTACGATACCGTATGGCATCGCGGCCTCACCTGCAAGCTGCTCCGCCTGCTGCCGGACAGGCACATGGTCAGAATGATCATGGAGCTCATCCGTAACCGCAGCTTTACCCTTACCACCGGTTGCGGACAGCTAAGCAGGCTTCGACGCCTTAAGAACGGCGTCCCTCAGGGATCGGTCCTGGCCCCCCTCCTCTATAATATCTACACCTATGACCTGCCCAACACACTCTCGCGGAAGTACGCCTACGCAGACGACCTCGCAGTGGTGTACTCTGCTGGAAATTGGCAGTCTGTGGAGGGGATTCTGAGCCAGGACATGCAGACACTAGTGGCATACTTCCGGAAATGGAGATTGAAGCTTAGCGAGGCAAAGACGGTGTCGGCTGTCTTCCACCTTAACAACAGGGAGGCTAAATGTGAGCTTAGAGTATACCTAGATGGAACTCCCCTGCCATGTTCCGCTGAGCCAATCTATCTCGGCGTGACATTGGACAGGACGCTCACGTTTCGCCGGCACCTCGAGTCACTGCGCAAGAAGTTAACAGCTCGTGTGGCGTTGATGAGGCGACTGGTTGGCTCAGGCTGGGGCGCCGGCGCAAAGACCTTGCACACGGCAGCCCTAGCCCTCCTTTATTCAACTAGTGAATACTGCGCCCCAGTATGGTGTCGCAGTGCCCACACCCGCCTCATCGACTCGCCTATAAACGAAGCCTTGCGGTTTGTGACAGGATGCCTGCGTCCTACCCCCGTGGACAACCTTCCCATCCTAGCAGGCATCCAGCCCGCAGGCGTCCACCGCATGGGAGCCACAGCACGTCTCGCCTGCCGGGCCGTGGAGCTTAATAACCATCTGCTCCACGATAGGCTCACTATAACAGCGGAGCCCTCCCGGCGTCTCAAGTCGAGACACCCATTTGTGCCTGCCGCACAGGATCTCAGGCAGCAATGCAGAGATCTTAACATCAGTGCGGCAGGATGGGCGGATTATATGTGGCGCGCGGAGTGGGAGGCAAACACCTCCAAACTCCGCGACCATATCCCAGTCACCGGCCCTGAGCCCCTCGGGATGGACTTGCCAAGGCTATCCTGGGTGAGGCTCAATCGTCTCCGGACCGGCATCGGGCGTTTCCGCTCATCAATGCACAGATGGGGCTTGGCCCCAAATGCGTCGTGCGAGTGTGGCGCAGAGGACCAAACCGCAGACCATGTTATCCTGGATTGCCCGGTGTACCACCCACCCAACGGGATGCATGTTCTGTCGGTACTAGATGACGAGACGATGACGTGGCTTCTGGAGGGGTGTCCAGAAATATAGCCCGGGTGAGCCCCTCAACCAGGTCTCGGGGTGGTAAAAGGGTAGCCCCTCGGCCCCGAGCATGGTGGAGTGGAGAGGAAAACAACTACCCATACGCCGAAAGAAGATCATTAAATATGCCATTAGGCTAAAGATTTACCTGCCTCTGTATTGCCTTACTGGTTGCTGGCTGTTGCCATAACATCCAAAAATGTATAGATTAGCAAATCCCCCCAAAAAGCCAACAAAAGTTTAAATCATAACATCGAGACTATCTAATGCAGGAGGTTGTCGTGATCATACTGTGGTCTGTGGACTCACGTATGGAAGTAATAGAAAAACGACAATTTCTTAAAGTATAAGTTACAAATTTTTATGTGATGATATATAAATAAAAAAAAATACAAAAAATAGCTTTGTAACTACAACCATTGGATTCCTTGACCCTGAAAATGTAGGTTTAGCAGTTAAAATGTTCTAGCTTATTTAGAAGCCAAGATATTACAAAACGTGTGTATTATGGCGGCCATTTCTTAAATGCCAAGATGGCCGCCTTTCAGACATCTGTGCAAATGGAAACATATATTTTCTGATTCCTCATACAATGCCCTTTCCAAAAACGTATAGATTAGCAAATCCCCCAAAAATTCCCACGAAATTATATAACAAACCTGACTAGTAGTGCAATCACATACTGAAGGACCGTTTCATTCTGCATCTGTACTCTCTTACGGAAAGCATGGCGTTCAGCAACAGTGTTTGTCTTGGGCACAAAGTACTCCTCCAACGCAGTCATTGCAGTATCGTAATCTGCACCTGTGTTCGGGAGCGAGTAGAAGAGACGCTGTCCCTCGGTGCCCAGTGTAGTAAGACGGCTCTACGCCGTGCAGCAGACCAAGCATTACCGCTAGCATTGATGACCAGCAAATAGTTCTCAAAAATTTGCCGCCATGTCTTGAATGGAATGGTGGGCTCACCAGGCGCAGGCAGGAAAAAACAGGGAAACGGCCATTGGAAAAAAACTAGTAAACTCAGATTACTCGTCGCCAATTGTGATGTCCGGACTGGACTTGTAAGTAATAATACGTAGATAGAGAACGTGGTCCATCAAACGCAGGTTTATTCTTTACAGCATTAGTATAGCAGCAAAACTACTCAGCATAACTTCTCAGCATCCCTTCAACTTCCTAGTTAGTCTAACACGTGATTCAGTCTTAAAGGGACAGGATACAACAACCAGGAACACATTTTAAATAAGTGGAACGTCCCTTTAAAGCAGGAGCCAGCAACTGGCAGTCCATGGGCCGAATCTGGCCTGCAAACTATTTCATGCGGCCCCTCAAGGTTTTTCCTATTGAAAAAATCGGTTAGCATTATTACATTTACATTTACATTTTTGGCATTTAGCAGACGCCTTATTCCAAAGCGACTTTACAATCAATACATTTGAATACTAAGCATGTGAATCAGCAGTCCACTATTCGTTGCAGGAAGAGTACTCTAGCTCGGGCCCGGGGCCACTGATAGAAGGAAAAACCTTCTCCCTATTATCGCCTTCTACTAAAACGTATTTCTTTTTTTTCTTCTTTTTTTTTACTGGAGAAACTGAGAAACAGTACAAGGGGGGCAGTAGAAGTTCTTAGGGACACAGTAGAGGGAAAAGCGGGTGTCTTTAGGAGACGTAGTGGTGAGGGTCAGAAGATGTCTCAGGAGGAGCAGTTAAGATGTAACCTGAAGAGATGGGTCTTCAGTCTACGACGGAAGATGGGTAGTGACTCTGCCGTTCTGACGGCCGTGGGGAGCTCATTCCACCAGCGGGGAGCCAGTGTTGTGAAGAGACGTGATCG
>NC_137687.1:20158760-20254760 GCF_963989245.1 Nansenia antarctica
TGAATCTCTTCCATTTTGAACTTGGATTTACAATGTGCATAGATTTCCATAAAAATGCCTGGTCGGGGTAAAAACACTGTCCCTCTCCCTGTGTGTGTATTCTCCTCAGTGTCTGGAGCCTGGGATGCCCTTTGAGGAGGGATGTACTAAGTGACATGTTAACGTGAGGAGGGATATACTAAGTGACATGTTAACGTGAGGAGGGATATACTAAGTGACATGTTAACGTGAGGAGGGATATACTAAGTGACATGTTAACGTGAGGAGGGATATACTAAGTGACATGTTAACGTGAGGAGGGATATACTAAGTGACATGTTAACGTGAGGAGGGATATACTAAGTGACATGTTAACGTGAGGAGGGATATACTAAGTGACATGTTAACGTGAGGAGGGATATACTAAGTGACATGTTAACGTGAGCGATATTGACAAAGTGCCCCTCAGCCACACAACACCGCAGGAGACATGCAAATTTAGCCAACGCCTCACAGCGTCACCACGACTATTGCCGTGACAACAAAAACCCTGCAGCGCTTGATGGGCTCACAGATGCCACAAATAATACGCGAGGACCCGTTTAGAAGGCGAGCGGAGTCTACAAACATCAACAGCAACATCAACAAGAACAAGAACAAGAACGGCAACAGACAAGCACCACTCAGTATCCTCTAATAGAGACCTCTCTCCCTAAAAGAGAGTGATGAGGGGAGGGAGGGCGGAGAGATGGAGTGTGTCGTGCCACCCTGTCGCCTCTCTCTATCTCCGGGCCCTGCTTTTATTTGCTCTATCGATCCCTGAATCTCAACTAGCCAGTTTGGCAAATGAACAACGTGTCACTGAAGACCACGGTGGGAGATGACAAATATAAGAGAGCACACAGACACAGCCCCTCTCTCTCTCTCACACACAAACATACCAGGCCACACCATGACTCTACCAGCCCACACTGAATATGTAGTACCCAGGCTACTGCCCTCTCCCCACGGTGACTGTCTGTCTATGACCCTCTGTAACCCTGGTCACTGCGACACCACACATACACACAATCTCTCTCTCTCTCTCTCTCTCTCTCTCTCTCTCTCTCTCTCAATCTCTCTGCTTCTCTTTCTCAAATACCTTTCTCTCATCTGCATCTTTCTCTCTGGCCCACTTGTCTTTCTTATATCCCCCTTTTTCCCCCTCCTCTCTCTTCCTCCCTCTCTCGTACCCTTTTTTATTACTTTCTCTCTCTTACCCATATCTTATTCGCCACTTTTACTTCTCCCTCCACCCTTGTTCCTCTCATCCTCTCATCCTCTCATCCTCTCTGTTTCCTCTCATCCTCTCTCTGTTTCCTCTCATCCTCTCTCTGTTTCCTCTCATCCTCTCTCTGTTTCCTCTCATCCTCTCTCTGTTTCCTCTCATCCTCTCTCTGTTTCCTCTCATCCTCTCTCTGTTTCCTCTCATCCTCTCTCTGTTTCCTCTCATCCTCTCTCTGTTTTCTCTCATCCTCTCTCTGTTTCCTCTCATCCTCTCTCTGTTTCCTCTCATCCTCTCTCTGTTTTTCCTCTCATCCTCTCTCTGTTTTCCTCTCATCCTCTCTCTGTTTTCTTCCAGGCAGCGGGGTGCAGGCTTCAGTCCGTCCCCCCTCCCTTCACATAGAATGGGAGTTTGTCCTCCTTTCTCTCTCAATCAAAGGCGGCTTGCTTATGGTATGGATTACACCACTCCCTGCCAGGATAATAGGTCAGGCTGCTGTTTATCTGTTTCTCTGTGTTTCCTCCCTTCTCTCTCTTCCTCCAGACGCCACTGAGAAGCCTGCTAGATTAATTAAAGTCTTTTGAGTGAGAGATGGAGGGAGGGAGGGGGGGAGAGAAGGGAAAGGAGGGAGGCGAGAGAGTGAGAGAGATAGGGAGCTTTGCCGAATCTATCCCGCAAGTCAATTTGAGGTTTGAGATCATCTACACAATAAATAAAGGAGAAGAGAAGTGGGTTAAAGGGATGAAGGGAGGGAGGGAGGGAGTGAGCTGGGTGAGATTGATTGTAGGCGTGCAGAGGACATTAGTAGACCTATTGTTGTTGTTTCTGCTGCAACCTTGTTTTAGGATTAGAATCCTCCTCTCCTCTGCTTCTCCTCTCCTTTGCTCCTCCTCTGCCCCTCCTCTCCTCTGCTGCTCCTCTCCTCCTCTGCTGCTCCACTGCTCTGCTGCTCCTCTACTCTGCTCCTCCTCTGCTCTGCTGCTCCTCCTCTCCTCTGCCCCTCCTCTCCTCTGCTGTTCCTCTGCTCTGCTGCTCCTCTCCTCTGCTGCTCCTCTCCTCTGCTGCTCCTCTCCTCTGCTGCTCCTCTCCTCTGCTCCTCCTCTCCTCTGCTGCTCCTCTCCTCTGCTGCTCCTCTCCTCTGCTCCTCCTCTACTCTGCTGCTCCTCCTCTCCTCTGCCCCTCTACTCTGCTGCTTCTCTACTCTGCTGCTCCTCTCCTCTGCTCCTCCTCTCCTCCTCTCCTCTGCTCCTCTCCTCTGCTGCTCCTCTACTCTGCTGCTCCTCTCCTCTGCTCCTCCTCTCCTCTGCTGCTCCTCTCCTCTGCTCCTCCTCTCCTCTGCTCCTCCTCTCCTCTGCTCCTCCTCTCCTCTGCTCCTCCTCTACTCTGCTGCTCCTCTCCTCTGCTCCTCCTCTCCTCTGCTCCTCTACTCTGCTCCTCTACTCTGCTGCTCTACTCTGCTCCTCTCCTCTGCTCCTCCTCTCCTCTGCTCCTCTCCTCTGCTCCTCTCCTCTGCTCCTCCTCTCCTCTGCTGCTCCTCTCCTCTGCTCCTCCTCTCCTCTGCTCCTCTCCTCTGCTCCTCTCCTCTGCTACTCCTCTCCTCTGCTCCTCTCCTCTGCTCCTCTCCTCTGCTCCTCTCCTCTGCTCCTCCTCTCCTCTGCTCCTCTCCTCTGCTCCTCTCCTCTGCTCCTCCTCTCCTCTGCTGCTCCTCTCCTCTGCTCCTCCTCTCCTCTGCTCTGCTGCTCCTCTACTCTGCTGCTCCTCTCCTCTGCTGCTCCTCTCCTCTGCTCCTCTACTCTGCTGCTCCTCTCCTCTGCTCCTCCTCTCCTCTGCTACTCCTCTCCTCTGCTCCTCTCCTCTGCTGCTCCTCTCCTCTGCTGCTCCTCTACTCTGCTGCTCCTCTCCTCTGCTCCTCCTCTACTCTGCTGCTCCTCTCCTCTGCTCCTCCTCTACTCTGCTGCTCCTCTCCTCTGCTCCTCCTCTCCTCTGCTACTCCTCTCCTCTGCTCCTCCTCTCCTCTGCTCCTCCTCTACTCTGCTGCTCCTCTCCTCTGCTGCTCCTCTCCTCTGCTGCTCCTCTGCTGCCCCTCTACTCTGCTGCTCCTCTACTCTGCTGTTCTCCTCACAGGAGCTAAAGGGATTAGCTGTCTGTGTTGTGTCCAGCACAGAGATTAACAGGCGGACAGGAAGTGGTCATCCTCCTCTATGTCCTGTTTTTGAGGAATGTAGTAGTTAAAGGGATATTATGCTTTGACGAAGGAGCTTGCTCCAAAAAAAAAAAAAATTGAGGCACCTGAACCACTTTTTTGTTATAAATGGTTAAAGGGATAGTCAACCTAAATGGCACATTTTTCAAGATTTAGTAATTTGGTTGAGCTATCCCTTTAACATTGAGGTGTTTGTGGGGGACAGGACGGGACATGGTCGATCAGTGTTTGGGGCAGCAAAGTGGACTTTTGGATACAGTAAGTCTGGTTAACGATGGTCCAGTAACTGATGCTCCTAAGATGTCAAAGCTCAGTGTATGTTAGTTGGGACTGGCTGTCACTCATCTCTCATCGCCAGTGGCAAAGCTAACGGATGTGAGTTTGGTGACACATCTGGGTTCAACACCCAGGGAGACAGACAGATATAGGGGAGGGGGTGAGGGTGGGGGTGGGGGTGGGGAAGGGGAAGGGAGACAGACAGATATAGGGGAGGGGGTGAGGGTGGGGGTGGGGAAGGGGAAGGGAGACAGACAGATATAGGGGAGGGGGTGAGGGTGGGGGTGGGGGTGGGGAAGGGGAAGGGAGACAGACAGATATAGGGGAGGGGGTGAGGGTGAGGGTGGGGGTGGGGGTGGGGAAGGGGAAGGGAGACAGACAGATATAGGGGAGGGGGTGAGGGTGGGGGTGGGGTGGGGAAGGGGAAGGGAGACAGACAGATATAGGGGAGGGGGTGAGGGTGGGGGTGGGGGTGGGGAAGGGGAAGGGAGACAGACAGATATAGGGGAGGGGGTGAGGGTGAGGGTGGGGGTGAGGGTGGGGAAGGGAGTTCTTAGGAAGTCAGATACATACATACAGGTGTCATCTATCCTCTGGTCCCCTCGCACTCGCTCTTCCTGTATCTTTCCACCTTTCCACGCAATCTCTGTCTGCATCTGTCCTCCTTTTTGTCCTATCTACACCCCCTCTCTCTCACTATGTATATCCACAGCCTCACTCTACCCTCTAAACGTATCTCTAACCTCTCTCTGTCTGTCTATCTGTCTGTCTGTATATCTATCATGCCCTGCCACCCTCTGTGTGTTTCCCACACTCCCCCTGTTCCCTCAGTCCATTTCCCCCCCGGTTCTCTCTTCCTTGATTTCTTTTTCTCTCAATCCCTTGTTCACATAGTCTTTCATCCTCCCCCCTGTGAAACTAATATCTCCCCGTCTTCTCTCATCCATCTCTGTCTTGTTCTACATCCTCTCACACTCAATACCCCCCCTCCCTCTCTCTCTCTCTCTCTCTCTCTCTCTCCCACTCCCTTCATCCGAATGTTAGAAGTACATTGAAATGCTTTCATCTACCACATGCCATTTCCTTGAGTTCTGAGCGTAAAGTTTCCTTGCCTTTTAAGTCGTTCAGACTTTCTCTATCCATCTCGTGTTTCTGTGGAATACAGAGGCGGTATTCTGAAAAGGTATCAGGTCGGATCAATCCCTGAGCTGAGAGAGATTTATGAAGTTTCCCATCAACAGGGGAAATAGTAAATGAAGGGGATACAAGTCAAAGAATAAAGCTCACTGCTCTTTATGGCTTCCTTTGCCCCTCGTCTTCCTCCCCCTTCCTCCCATAAAGACATTTCAAATCCATTGACACCCAAACCCCTTTCAACTCAATCACTCATATTCTCCATCTTTTTGACTTCACAGGAAAGTCAGATCTGAATATCTGTTTTCTTCTGTTTTTTTTTACATCTCTCAATCTTCTATATTCAGTTTTTTTTCAATCCATCTCTCTCTCTCCAATTCATTCTCTCTCGTTCTCTCTCTACCTCATCTCCTCAACCGTTTCTCTCTTCCGTTCTTCTGGCTTTCTCAATATTTTGCAACAGCCGGTTCTCTCTCTCTCTCTACAATTGTAACCTCTCCTCTTCTCATCCCCCCATCCACCACCCCTCCTCCCCCCTCCTCTACCACCCATCCCACTCCCCTCATTTTCCCCCTCTCCACCTTCCCCCATCCCCCCTCCCCTCCCTGTATGTATGTCGTCCAGGTGGGAGGTTTGGCTCACACATTCAGCCATGTTGCTGTGGTCGCCCACAGGCTTGACCAGCTGGACAGAGAGTGAAGCTGTCCCAATACCGGGTTCTCCATCCTCCCATATCACCTCCCATTACATAACACCCTCCACAGAGAGAGAGAGGGGGAGAGTGGGGGAGCACCAGCCGCTCTGACCTCCCGCCAGGGGGGGGGGGACACTGTGATTGAACAGCCATCAGTGGCACACCAGGTGCTCCTTTGGCAGCCTCCTCCCTCCCCTCCTTCTTCACTCTGTTCATACCCTCCTCCCTCCCCTCCTTCTTCACTCTGTTCATACCCTCCTCCCTCCCCTCCTTCTTCACTCTGTTCATACCCTCCTCCCTCCCCTCCTTCTTCACTCTGTTCATACCCTCCCCTCCTTCTTCACTCTGTTCATACCCTCCTCCCTCCCCTCCTTCTTCACTCTGTTCATACCCTCCCCTCCTTCTTCACTCTGTTCATACCCTCCCCTCCTTCTTCACTCTGTTCATACCCTCCCCTCCTTCACTTTCCTCTTCCAGCCTGTCTTCTCTCGTCCATCCCTTATCTCTCTCTCATTAATTCCATCTTTCCCTCCCACCCTCCCTCGTTCTCTCTACCGCTCTTCTTGTTACTCCTCCCAAACATCTCCATTCCCTCCTTGGCTTCCCTTCCACTCTCCCTATCTCCCTCTCTCTCTCTCTCCCTCTCTCTAGGTATAGGGTCATCAGTCCAGACCTCTTAAGTCAAGGCGGGGGGGGGGGCAAGAAGATGGACAGAGCCAGAGGTGAAGGGGGTAGAAGTGTACCTCAGTGTACCTGTACAGTAGCCGTGCCCCCAGGGGTAGTGGTGTGTCCCCGTGGCCGTGTCAAGGGGACCTGCTGTAAGTGGCTGGGACTGAGGCCGCAGGGATCGATACGACAGGACGGCTTTAGTAAAATGAGCAATTAACTGGCAGAGGCGTGCAGCCGCAGTGTGTAATACGCCTGGCCCGGGGCCAAGCCCAGGGGCCTGCAGCCAACAGCAGCCTCTCTACTTAATTGTCAGAGCAAAATAAAAAGAGAGGGAGGGAAGGGAAGGGAGGGGAGGGGAGTGAAGGGAAGGGGAGGGGAGGGGAGGGGAGGGGAGGGAAGGGGAGGGGAGGGGAGGGGAGGGGAGGGAAGGGGAGGGGAGGGAAGGGGAGGGGAGGGGAGGGGAGGGGAGGGGAGGGAAGGGAAGGGAAGGGGAGGGGAGGGGAGGGGAGTGAAGGGAAGGGAAGGGAAAGGGAGGGGAGGGGAGGGGAGGGAAGGGAAGGGAAGGGAAGGGAAGGGAAGGGAAGGGGAGGGGAGGGGAGGGGAGGGGAGGGGAGGGGAGGGGAGGGGAGGGGAGTGAAGGGAAGGGAAGGGGAGGGGAGGGGAGGGGATCGAAGGGAAGGGGAGGGGAGGGGAGGGGAGGGGAGGGAAGGGGAGGGGAGGGAAGGGGAGGGGAGGGGATGGGAGGGGAGGGGAGGGGAAGGGAAGGGGAGGGGAGGGGAGGGGAGGGGAGGGAAGGGGAGGGGAGGGGAGGGGAGTGAAGGGAAGGGAAGGGAAAGGGAGGGGAGGGGAGGGGAGGGGAGGGGAGGGGAGGGAAGGGGAGGGAAGGGAAGGGAAGGGAAGGGAAGGGAAGGGAAGGGAAGGGAAGGGAAGGGAAGGGAAGGGAAGGGAAGGGGAGGGGAGGGGATTGAAGGGGAGAGAAGGGGAGGGGAGGGGAGAAGCGGTAGCTTATCCAGGGATATCCAGTGTCCTTTAACAACTTCAACGGTCAACTGTACTTTGAGAGAATGTGTGTGTGTGTGTATATATATATATATATACTGTATGTGTGTGTGTGTGTGTTATGTGGTGTAGATTTAGTTTTTTTCCTTTTTTTAATGTATTTTGTCATTTTATAACATAAAAAAACAAAAAAACACAATAACAAAGACCAGAAACACAGACACATACATACACACAACTTGCATCAGTATTGGATCGAATATAAAGAAAACAAAACATTCCTCTACCTTGTATATTCTTGAATGTTTGTTTGTATCATATGTTTTGCTCAAGAATGGTGACTGCTCAAGAATGGTGACTGCTAAACGCTGCTAGCGGCTAACGTTTCGTTCTAAAACGAAAGTATTGTAACGTCCCCACTTGGACAGTGGTTGAAATAATGACAGATAGCTTCTCTCATGTAATCTGTGGGTTAAAAAAACGTATAAATCGTATAAAAAAACCGATTCTTATGTGCCGTCACTTTAGCAACGACACAGTATTGTCAAGGGGAAAAGAAGGGGAGACGATTTTTTTATTGACAACGGAATTACATGCTGGAAAAACATGCAGCTAAAATTCAGGGAACATTTGGACAATAAGAGACACACGGGGGAAGTACGGGAAAACAGGGCTCATGTGGGTGTCATCAAAGGTAAGAGTTTGTTTTCTTTAACTCAGCTGATACTCAGCTGTTTACCGAATGCTCCATCTGACTGTGATTTTACTTCTGTAATGTGGTGGGTTGACATAATTCACGCACGGAACTATAGGTTGAGAGTATTGTTCCGTCCGCAGTTGAGTGCGTAGTACCCAAGTTGTTTAGACTGTTCTATTTACTGCTTGAGTGTGTTGTTGACAATCGTTCATGTCCTTCATTAAACATTTAGCTTTGTCATTTTGATACGCCGCCTACGACTACCATCTCTCTGCACTACAGTAAACAGTTAATCAGTAACGTTAGCCGCTGTTGTGCTCATGTAGGCCTACTTCGTATTATAATATTATAGCTGATGCTCTTTGTGTGTGTGTATGTGACTGTCAGTCACAAGTTTATATTCTGTATATTATTTAAAAAAAATTTGGCCATTCTCTAGTTTTGGCTGAAATTAGGTCGTTGTTTTGAGCGCGCGTGCACGCGGAAAAAAAATCCGCCACCAATGTAAAAATTCCTGGAGGAAACACTGTACTATAATATCTAGATACATGGCCCTTCTCTTCCGAATTTACTATTTTTGATAAAGGCTATATGTAATATAAACAGATAATGTGTAAACCAGGGGCCTAATTTATAAAGCTTTGCGTACCTACTAGTGTTGTTCCGATACCATTTTTTGATCCCGATACCGATACCGATACCTGACCGTGCAGTACTTGCCGATACCGAGTACCGATCCGATACCACGGCGTTTGAAAAAACAAAACAAAAAAACATGTTTTTTGAGCCGCATACTCACCTCGATGTAAAATTATTGCTAACACTTAGTCTGGCACTGCTCAAAACCTTTGTAAAACAGGAAAAAATACCAACAGAGAGTGAATACTATAGAACTTTTTTTTATTGTCTACCTGGTATGGTGACAAGAAAATCAACCCCTTATAAAACCTGAAATGTGGCTCTCACAGATGCCAATCAGTGCAATATCCATTTAAGATATAAAACAGTCGTAGTAGTAGTGCAACAGCAAGTGAACATTTACAAACAAAATAACTTTAGTACTTTATTTCTATAGCACTTTTCCTGCAAACGTTGCATATAAATGGTCAGTCAAACGCCCGACAGAACGCCCCCAAAAAATACTTTTCACCCAATCAGTCAATTTCCGCGCAACGAAAGTTCTCGCCAGACCATAACATGTTCCAGACTGCATCGACAACGGAATCAGTTTAAACGTGATTCGTCCTACTGTTTACCTTATTATTTATGATAATGTCATAACATCCAAGTATTGGTATAATAAATAAAATATGATTCCCGATTAAACTACAACATTTGAGAGGTTGTTTTGCAAAAACAGATACCTTGCTTTGTAGTTATTATACTAAATCATTTCTCTTTTAGATTAGATTAGATTCAACCTTATTGTCATTGAGAAGTACTAAGACAAGGAAACGCAGATGCATTTCATGATCGTCACCCCAGACCGAGGGCGATTGATGGTTATTTTGTCTTTCTGTAATTTTCAAATAATCGCACAACAGTTGTCTCCTTCTCACCAAGCTGCTTGCTGATGGTCTTGTAGCCCATTCCAGCCTTGTGCAGGTCTACAATCTTGTCCCTGACGTCCTTATACAACTTTTTGGTTTTGCCCATAATGGAAAGGTTAGAATCTGATTGTGACTTGCGTACGTACATGCGTACGTACATTTCCCCGCAAATTTGGGATTTATAAAAAAGGAACTTGGCGTGAAACTGTGCGCACCTCTAAGCACACTGGGACCCATGCGTACGCATAGAAACTGGAGAAATGAGCAACTGCGACTCCGCTGGCAGAAGGATGAAAGAGGAGAAACGCTTTGAAATGGATACCATTTCCATAAGAAATATTGCCTCTCACGTATTATGAAGGAGTGCACACAAAGGATACGTGCACACTGTACATATCTTATTCGTCCTTGTCCTGTACGCATCACACTATATACCAGTGGAGGCTCCTCCATAGAGGTGGAGGAGGCCTGGCCTCCCCAATAATTTGAGAGAAGAGAGAGAGATTTTAAAAAGCAATAATTATATTTATTTCATTTATTTATTTATTTAACATATTATATTATATTAATATTATTTCCGTTTTGTTCATAAATCTGAATTTTTCCATGGCTAAAACCCAATATTGCAATTGTAAGGCACCTACAGGCCAGAATCCCTATCCGTTTCTATTACTCATACACGCGTGTGGCGGAAAAAGGTACTACACGGAGGCCAGGCCTCCTGTCGTAAAGTTTTGGCCTCCTGTCGGAAAGTGGTTTCTCATAGAAGTCAATGTAATGCAATTTTTTTCATGGCAATATGTGATTGGCCAGATCACTGAAAATGGGTGGGCACAGGAGGCCTTGCCTCATCATGCATTGAGTCCAGGGCTGAAAGATTGACATTTTGTTCGTCCAATCACAATCACATGAAGCCATTTTGAGAATTCGCCAGTCACTTCAGTGCAGGACACGTCTAGAACACCCATGGCTATTATCCCTGAAAATAATAGCTCATTTGGCCAAATAATTTTGCTTAAAATGACCTCGAAGGTCGGCGAGATTCTGGCGAGATTTATACATCGAATAGGTAGACAACATTTAGGATTTATTGAACAGTTTTATTTTTTATATTAATAATTAATAATTGTATGTAGTATGTTGTGGTGAATGTTGTGAGCCTGAGCAGAAGGGACAATAGCTGCTGCAGGCGGACCATGACCCATTGTGCAGGTAACTTATTACATATGTTGAGTTCTATGTTCTATGTCTATGTCATGAGTTCTATGTTTTGGTGCATTTTGTAAGAGTCCACTCGTGGTGTTGCTAGCATTCGTGATCTAGGGCATGGCTAGTCAGTGACGTCATGTTGCATTCCACGTGTAGTACCTTTTTCCGCCACACGCGTGTATGAGTGCTGTTCTGCAGGATAAATATTAGAAATGGATGAAGTATTGTTCTGAATTGTATGTTGTGTGTCTGATTGACATAGTGTTTGAGTGCTTTTGACATGTCATTGATTGTATGTAGTATGTTGTGGTGAATGTTGTGAGCCTGAGCAGAAGGGACAATAGCTGCTGCAGGCGGACCAGAGATTCATGCCAATTGTTTTGTTTATTTGATGACCCATTGTGCAGGCAATAAAAGCTGCTTCATCCACCATCCTGAGAGTGTCCCAATCCCTTCAGTACCGCCAAACACAAATTAATAATTTTTAACAAAGACAGATAAGAAGAACAGGGAACATTCCATCGCGAGTGAAGCGAGCAAGCGGAAAAAATGTTGGCCTCCTCAATTCTGGAAGTCACCAGCCTCCACTGCTATATACATATATCTTTACTGTACATATCATATTGATATTCATGCAAATATATGTACTTTTGACATAAATATTCATTGCATGTAGCGCGAGGTTGACCACCGTCCGCATTGACTTCACAGTAATGTACGTCTTCATAAGGGTAACGTTCCCGTGAAGTCCAATGATTGCAATATCCATACAGTGAAGAACATGAACAGGCCCACTGTAGACAATTGACTATCATCCCCAAGTACACCCCATCCCCATGTATACGGACTACGAAAACTTTAAGCGCACAGATTACTGAACTATCTATTATTACTAGTTGCATCACTAGTGTATCCTGTCTTAGCTGTAATATTGTCACTTTTATCTTGTATTATGCCTATTGCCTTATGTCTTGTGCTGCCATGTCAGGAACCGAAGCCTACGAATTTTACTCTCTTAATGTAACGTAACAATAAACTTGAAACATGCTTGGCTTTTCTACAATGCAGGTTAGATGACGAACTGCATTTCCTTGTGACAACCTTGGTACTTGTCAATGACAATAAGATTGAATCTAATCTAAAAGAAAAAACATGATTTAACATAATAAATACAAAGGGACCCAGTGTTTCCTCTATATGCATTTATTGGTGGCGGGCCACCACGAATGAATTTCCTCCGCCACTAATTGATTCAGTCCACTAAAAAAATTAAAATAAAATCCACCTCTGAACATTTTAGCTGATTAAAATATATCTGATCCTAGATCAGCGCTATAATGGATGTTGACTAAAAGTGCACCTAAATCCACGCCCATCTCTCTCTAACCGCTGATCCAAAATCAGATTAATGACATTAAACATTCAGTTGACGACGTGACACAAGGGCTACTCCTGATTGGTCTAAATGTGAACCATCTAAAAGATACAAAAAGCTGATCTAGCTAGCTAGGTGCACAAATAAGATATCACGTTAAATAACTTCGAAAAATTAAACGAAAACAGCGACAGATGGATGGATTTTTTAAGAAAAAATATGTCCCAGACACTTCAAACATTGCTGAAGCTAGCAGTGGCTATGAGCAAAACACGTCCAATTTGCATGTGCATCTCCGTGACCGTCACCCTGCGTTGTACTCTGAACTCCAGGTAAAATGAGCCTTGCTTTACTAGTTAGTTAACATAGCAAGTGACTGTGAAATTCATCTGAATGCTCATTAGCAACATTATGCACTGTGTGAACGTGCGGATAGCCTGTAGCTATCCTACTGTATACCTGCCCAGCTCACGTCACGAAAGTGTCCTTATCTAGCCAGTCCGGATAACGGACAGCTCTCAAATGGATTGAAATGAATGGATACGGATAAATAATCGTCATAATCGTATGTTATAAATAAATAGTAATATAATTGCGATTCCTCACATGGCGCGCGAATATCCTATCAAGGATATCAAGGACCCCAATTGAAATAAGCCAGTGGCTTTCTTGGGTTTTTATCCTGTTAGTTGACCTTGTATGTACCGTATTTTCCGCACTATAAGGCGCACTTAAAAGTTAAAAAATAAAAATAAAACGACAGTGCGCCTTATAATCCGGAGCGCCTTATATATGGATCAAAATGTAAAAATTACATGACCAATAAAAACAATTTAATAATAATAAAATGTTTCAGTACGACTGGTAAACTACAAAGCCGCACCGCTTGCAGCATTACGGTAATCAGTAAACACCGGTGCTTACTCACAGTCCCACACCACTTGTGTGTATAAAGACCACAAAATGGCTCCTGTCAAGAGACACGCTTACGACGCAGAGTTCAAGCTCAAGGCTGTCAGTCACGCAGTAGAAAATGGGAATAGAGCAGCAGCGAGAGAATTCAACATTAATGAATCAATGGTACGGAAGTGGAGGAAGCAAGAAGATGACCTGCGCCAAGTAAAGAAGACTAAACAAAGTTTCCGAGGGAACAAAGCGAGATGGCCACAGTTAGAGGACCAACTCGAACAGTGGGTTGTTGAACAGAGAGCAGCAAGTAGAAGCGTCTCTACAGTCACAGTTCGAATGAAGGCAACAGCGCTAGCACGGGACATGAACATCGAGGAATTTCGAGGCGGTCCTTCTTGGTGCTTTCGTTTTATGAAAAGACGTAAACTCTCCATCCGCGCAAGAACTACCGTCTCGCAGCAACTGCCAAACGATTATCAAGAAAAGCTGGTCACTTTCCGCGCATACTGCGAAAAGAAGATCACTGAAAAGAAGATCCTGCCAGAGCACATCACCAACATGGACGAGGTTGATATGGACCTGTGTTGTTTTGTTTGCATTGCATTTAGAAATGCTATTACTGTAACGCCAAATCAAATTCCTATATGTGTATGCTTAATGTGTATGCATAAATGGCAATAAACGTTATCTCATCTCATCTCATCTCTCATCAGGTTCCACTCACCTTTGATATTCCTGTGAACCGCACTGTGGAGAAAACGGGAACCAGTACGGTGTCTATACGCACCACAGGGAATGAGAAGTCATCCTTCACTGTAGTTCTCGCCTGCCAGGCTAATGGCCAGAAACTTCCACCGATGGTTATTTTCAAGAGGAAGACCTTGCCAAAAGAAAACTTTCCAGCCGGCGTCGTCATCAAAGTTAACCCGAAGGGATGGATGGATGAGGAAAAGATGAGTGAGTGGCTGAGAGAAATTTACGTCAAGAGACCGGGTGGCTTTTTCCACACAGCTCCGTCCCTATTGATCTACGACTCCATGCGCGCCCATATCACCGATGCTATAAAAAAACAAGTGAAGCAAACTAATTCGGAGCTTGCCGTCATTCCGGGTGGATTAACTAAAGAACTCCAGCCGCTAGATATTGGTGTAAACAGGGCGTTCAAAGCTAGACTGCGAGCTGCGTGGGAGCAGTGGATGACAGAAGGTAACGATTAATTGAGTATCAAGGACCCCAATTGAAATAAGCCAGTGGCTTTCTTGGGTTTTTATCCTGTTAGTTGACCTTGTATGTAATATGTATTTTCATGTACCTACTTCTGCAAATCTTCTAATAAAGTATTCAATCAATCAATCAATCAATCCTCACATAATTTGTCTCGCGCTATAGTTCAGCCTGCATGGGTAAAGTGACTGTCAAATCAGCTTTGTCAGTCAGTCACTAGGTAACGTATGCTAGCCTACTCACCATGGCTGCATCGGCCCCTTGTCCATTGTATCCTCCAAATAAAAAAGTTAAATGTGTCTGATGTGTGGAACTACTTTGGCTTCACAAGTCAAGAACGCCAGGATGAAGAGCCAACATGCCGAACTTGCCGGAGAAAAGTGTCTGCCCCGAGGGCAAACACGTCCAATTTGTTTTTTTATCGCGATTAACGATAAACACGATAATCGTCCCATCCCTAGCCAGGACGATGGCTAATTTGCGCGGGGACAGGGCTCTCCGCCACTAATGTAAAAATTCCTGGAGGAAACACTGAGGGAGATATGTTGTACAGTTTAATCGGGAATCATTTAATTGAATCTGTAATTAATAAACAATACTTGAATGTTATGAAATGTATTATCATAAATAATGAGGTGAACACGTTGTCGATACAGTCTGGAACATAGATATTATACGAGAGTTTCATGTGTTCGTTAAGCGGAACTACTGCGCAGAAATTGAGTGGGTGACATTTTTTTCGCCTTCTGTCGGGCATTTCACTGACCAATAATTCATAGCTTTCATGTGACGTCACAGCATAGTGGAAACGCCCACCTGACGGGCAAAAGGCACTTTTTGCGGGCAAAACCCACGGGCAAAACCCACTTTTTGCGGGTTAATAACTTTGATTTCCCGTGGGTTAGGAAAATAATTCCAACGTGTCCGGATAGAGTAGAAGACAGGGAATCCAACACTATTTGAATGGAGTCGATCCTCCACTCCTATCACCGTGGACACAGCAAGGAGCGAATTCACGGATATAAATATTCCCTCGCCTCGTTGACAGCGGGAGTTGGGAGTTTCGTCCAGCAGCCGGTGAACGCCCGGTTGATCGAGTTTCATATTAAAAGTATATCTTCTTGGGGTGTCAGCGCGGTGGTAAAGGGCTCAAAATTACCGTATATTGATGGTGAATTTAGCAATAATAGTCTTATGTTTGTACCACCTCCATAACCGGTGTTATTCACGGGAAAAGCCGGTCAAGGAGGCACCCTTTGCAGGTCAATAACTTTGATTCTCCGGGGGTTAGGAAAATAATTCCAACGTGTCCGGATAGAGTAGAAGACAGGGAACCCAACACTATTTGAATGGAGTCGATCCTCCACTCCTATCACCGTGGACACAGCAAGGAGCGAATTCCCGGATATAAATATTCCCTCGCCGACAGCGGGAGTTGGGAGTTTCGTCCAGCAGCCGGTGAACGCCCGGTTGATCGAGTTTCATATTAAAAGTATATCTTTTCGGGGTGTCAGCGCGGTGGTTAAGGGCTCAAAATGACCGTATACTGATGGTGAATTTAGCAATAATAGTCTTATGTTTGTACCACCTCCATAACCGGTGTTATTCACGGGAAAAGCCGGTCAAGGAGGCACCCTTTGCAGGTCAATAACTTTGATTCTCCGGGGGTTAGGAAAATAATTCCAACGTGTCCGGATAGAGTAGAAGACAGGGAATCCAACACTATTTGAATGGTGTCAATCCTCCACTCCTATCACCGTCGTGTATCTTGATAGTTCTTCATGAGTGAGGTGGTCTAAATAGTAGGCAGCCATGTTGAGCGATGTTGCTATGATACTTTTTGCCCGTCAGGTTGGTGGTTGCTAGGGAAGAAACCACGTGACTGAAAGCTATGAATAGGCAATGCATGGGTGTTAAAAAGGGTGGGGCGAGACGCTCGTTCCCGTGCGCAACATTTAGGGTTGATTGGGATAAAGGGAAGCAGGTGTGGGAAGAGTGGCCCGTAAATTCCACTTGCGTGCGCCTTTTATAAATCAGAATCCAAATGTTCTTGCTTTGCGTACGACGAAACTCTCTTCTCTCGTCTATATAATATCTATGTTCCAGACTGCTTCAACAACGGAGTCAGTTTAAACGTGATTCGTCCTACTGTTCACCTTACTATTCATGATAATACATGTCATAACATCCAAGTATTGTTTAATAATTACAGATTAAGTAAGACAAGTAAGACAAGATACACTGGTGGTGCAATTAGTAATATTAGATAGCTCAGTAATAAAATGTCTGTGCGCTTAAAATGTTCGTAGTCCGTATACATGGGGTGTGCTTGGGGATGATAGTCAATTGTCTACAGTGGGCTTGTTCATGTTCTTCAATGTATGGATATTGCGATCATTGGACTTATCGGGACGGTACCCACTGAGCACTCGGGAACAGTGAATCAGGAACGGTGCTCAACTTGTCCAGCCTCGCGCTATGTGCAATGAATATGAATATAAAAAGTTAATATATTTGCATGAATATCTATATACGAACAAAGATATATGTAGGCTACATTGTGATGGGTACAGGACAAGGGAGAATAAGATATGTGCAGTGTGCACGTATATTCTTTGTGTGCACTCACATAATATGTGAGGTAATATTTCGATTTATGTTGGTGGAAATTGTATCCATTTCAAAGCGTTTCTCCTGTTTCATCCTTCTGCTAGCGGAGTCGCAGTTGACATTTCTCGAGTTTCTATGCGTACGCATGGATCACAGTGTGCGTAGCCTAGAGGTGCGCACAGTTTTTATAAATCCCAAAATTGCGGGGAAATTTGCTTACGCACCTTAGTGTGCGTATGCAAGCTTTATAAATGAGGCCCCAGGAGTCTAGCTTCGCTGCCATTCCAGATGAATTCACTAATGTGTTAATATTGTCGTAAAACATACGTTTGGCAGTGGCAGTGGAATAATATAGAAATTTGTTCGATAGATATAGGCAAAGTGGACCAGCGATTCAGTGCTTCAATTACTCCGTTTACCAGGGGGTCATAATTCACTGGGATTATTTCCCTCAGAGCAGGAGTGATTTGAACACCCAAGTACCTAAAACCTTCAGTGGTTTCATATCCAGAGAACCCCCCAAAGTGTTCAATTAATCTCATCAAATTGGGAATACTATCTTTAAAATTGTACACAAAAAATATGATGTCATCCGCATATGATGAAATGCGATGATCAATCCCCCCAATTGTAATGCCTGATAATCCTGTATGTGCTAGTGTGAATAATTGTGGAGACAAAGGGCAGCGCTGTCGGGTGGATTGCTGCAAACTAAATGGTCTGGAGATGTTAAACATGTTACTATTCAGTAATAGTCAGGATCTCAGCGGTTGGATTTGTATAGTAGCTGAATCCATTAGAGAAACCACCTAATCCAAATCTTAGTAGTATTTTAAAAAGGTAACCCCATTCTATCCTAATGCCTGACATGCATCTACTGATAGATGTCTTTTGCATTATGTCTCTCATGAAGAATATTAGAATATTGTGATAACCATGTCTTTTTGTACAAAACCGTGTGTGTGATAATCGATAATCAACTGAGGGAGACATTTATCCAATCGCCTAGAAAGCATTTTACAATGTATTTTTGTGTCACATCCCATTAAACTAATTGGTCTGAAGGACGAGCATTCCGTTGGGAACGCTTATTTGGTTTTAATATTAGGGTTATTATGGCTAATCTTCTAATCTGGGAGGGTTCCTTCAATAAATGATTCTTCATACATGTCAAGTAGTGGCCTTACAAGTTGCTTTTTAAATGTTTTGTAAAATTCGATCATCAGGTCCGGGTGCTTTACCGCTGTTAATACCGCATATAGCTCCACAATGGTCTGTATTGTTAATTGACCATGAGGCACACAGATTAGTCCTCTAAGAAAGTACTCCTAATCTCAACTTGTTACATGTATAAAAGACTCAATCAATCAATCAATCAATCAGATTCTCCACCATTGGCAAGACCAAAGAGTTGTCTAAGGACATCAGGGACAAGATAGTAGACCTGCACAAGACTGGAATGAGCTACAAGACCATTGGCAAGCATCTTGGTGAGAAGGAGAATACTGTTGGTGCAATTATTCGAAAATGGAAGAAACACAAATTGACCATCAATCTCCCTCGGTCTGGGGCTCCACGCAAGATCTCACCTCGTGGGATGATGTTCATCATGAGAAAGGTGAGGGATCAACCCAGAACTACACAGGAGCTTGTTAATGATCTCAAGGCAGCTGGGACCACAGTCAACAAGATGACCATTGGTAACATGCTACGCCATAATGGATTGAAATCCTGTAGCGCCCGCAAAGGTCCCCCTGCTCAAGAAGGCACATGTACAGGCCCGTCTGAAGTTTGCCAATGAGCACCGGGATGATTCAGAGGAGGCTTGGGAGAAAGTGCTGTGGTCAGATGAGACCAAAATCTAGCTCTTTGGCATCGACTCAACGCTGTGTTTGGAGGAGGTAAAATACTGACTTTGACCCCAAGAACACCATCCCCACCGTCAAGCATGGCGCTTGCTTTGGGGCTGTTTCTCTGCTAAGTGGACAGGACAACTTCACCGCATCGAGGGGAGGATGAACGGGGCCATGTACTGTGAAATCTTGGGTGAGAACCTCCTTCCCTCAGCCAGGACACTGAACATAGGAACATATGCATTTTTTTAAAGTAGCAATGTTGTCATTTTACTTTTGATATGAAGCCACACTTGGACCTCAGCCATGACCTCCTTCTTCCAAGTTTCAGACATTCAAGGGTTAGGGTTAACGCTGCGACTAATGTACAAGCAGCGCCATCCAGCGATCATTGTGCGTCAGTACACAGACTCCCATTGTGAAGAGTGGGTCATTTGACACCTAGTGAAAAATATAGACAGACTTGACTGGTGGATAGTTCAAATCACTGTGGGTAGTCCGGTTAGAACTATGATGTCCTTATATGCATGGAGATAATAACCAGACCAGGTTACTATTAAAGGCTTTAATGAAAACCGTGAACTTGTGATTTTTATCATGGACGCACAACTCACAATTCGTAACAATCTTAACTGAACAATCTTAACTGAACTAACTTTCTCCGTCGTAATTCTCCCTCAACCTGCCAGTACTCCTCTCTCGCTCGTCATTCCTAGAGCCCGCCTCTGCTGGCCAGTGATTGGCCGCTTTGACCACTCAGTCCTCCAAAGCCTTTTTAACACCTAGGGCACGCTAAAAGTAGGTGAAACAGCGCCGCGCTCCAAGTGTTAAGTATGTTGTTACTTGGGATCATATGTTTTTTTTTCTTAAATTAGTTTTTCAGATTTTATCCCTTTTTTCACCCAATTTGGTAGCCAATTGAACCCAACCTAGCATCCAATTATCCCCTGCCTATTGCGAGGGATCCGCCGCACGACCCCGCGGCCGGCAGTCCCAGAGGAGGCCGCCAGGCAGACTAGCTGACTGGCTCCTCGAGCCCAGCACCGTTATTCCAGCACCAGACGGGGGCGCTGTTGCGCGACGGATCCTTGTCCGGAACTACTCCTATACCCCCCTCGGGAGCGGCCGCCCAATATGCCGTTCCCCGTGTGTGCCCTGGCCATATCCGGGTCTGGCGAGCCGGGATACGAACCCCGGCCCCGGTGGGCAACTTGGGATCATATGTGACGTGACGTCATGGATTTGCAAAGGGGGCGCAAACTGGAAAGACTTCAAATCAGCGTTCTACGTTTTTCAAAGGAAAAAATCTGATTTAGTTTTTTGTAATAAGACGCAACTTGAAGTTGTGAAGTACCCACTCGTTATTTTTTCGAGCAGTTTTCATTTAATTAAATACGTGTAATAAGTCTTCAAAATAAGCTTGTTTTATAATGTCATTGGAGAGATGAGTTTTCGAAGCTTGGGGGCGGGAACGTGAGCGCAGCTAAGAACAATGTGTGATTTCATTCGGTGTGAATGGCTGTGAGCTCAATCGACGTAGCCAATAGCTGGGCGAGGGGGAGGGATAAAAAGCCACATTTTGGTCTGTTTACTGTATTCGGCTTACATTGTGTGTGACAGAGATGGAATCGCAAATGCTCGCCGATGAGATCAACAGAATTTCTGCTGCCGGTACAAGGATCGACAATGGAGAATTGATGACCTCGTTCATTGCTGACTACATGAACGGAGGCTCTTCGGAGACAGATCCTCTGTCCTCCTCGGATTCCGATAGCGAAGAAGAAGACTCGCTTCAACCACGATCTCAGATAGATGATCTCGCCGAAGATTGGTCTGACGAAAATGTTGAAAATGAGTTTACCGTGCAAGACTCCGAATTGGACAAAATCAAACGATTTGAGTGCAAATGCAAGCTTACACGCACAGACAATGCTCGACCGAGAATCTCTTGCAGCAAAAGACTGTCTTCTGAACTGATCTACGAGACGCGGTTGAATACAGCATCTTTAGATCCAGAGAACAAGGATTTGCTAGTTATGGGCGCTCTCTTGACGTCAATGAATCGTTCAGTAATGACTCAAGGTCTCAAAAAACTGCCTAAAAAACGCAAGTTATCCAGGGTATCATACTCCATTCACGGGACAAACGTCTGCCGTGACACCTTCTGCTTCGTATTGGGGTAAGCTCTTTAAAATGTATACGTTCTGTTACTGTTAGTAGTTAAAATGACCTAGTATGTATCGTGGCGTTAGCCATGCTAGCTAGCAGACATTAGCTATTTCTACTGTGCTGTTATTTATACGTTCTGTTGTTGTTAGTAGTAATGACCTAGTATGTATCGTGGCGTTAGCCATGCTAGCTAGCAGACATTAGTTATTGCTATTAGTCTATTATTTATACGTTCTGTTGTTTTTTTGCTCAGGATCAGCAGCCGAACTCTCCATACCATTTCCCAATGGTACCAGGAGCACGGTGCTCTGCCACGCGAGAGGAAGACATGTCGAAAAAACTAAAACTTTCACACCACTGATGACATCGAGGGAGTCGTGAAATTCATCAGAAACTACGCTGAAGATCACGCCATTATTCTACCTGGCAGACACCCTGGACACAGGGACTACAGTGCTAAACTGCTGCCGTCCAATGTCACCAAAACCTCCATCTGGCTACAGTGATGCTCTGCAAAAATCTGGTATGTAAAATGTGTGTGTGGGACTACAATCCAAGATTACAGAAATGTAACATAATGTAAAATATGTTACATTGTGTTAAATATGCTAAAACAACTTTTTAAAATGACTTGACTGATGGCTGTGTTGTTAACAGCCAGGCCCTGTGTTAAATACACTGTGATAGCCATGCTAATGTACAACTAACAAATTCAGATTCATGAGCCTGAAGTTGCTATTGCCAATACAATGGGGGGTTTGTTTAAAAAAAGGCACATTCATTGAGACTATAGAATAGATTATGTTAAGCACATGGGAATGGAATTCATGTGATAATAGCATGATTGTTACATCATCACATTTTGCCATTGCATTGAACATGAAACAACACGTAGCATTGACTGAGCAATCCAATCTCATACTCATAAAATCTTCTTTTGCAGAGCAACGTGTTGTTGGTGCGCAAGCCTTCCGAAAGCTGTGGAAGGAATTGCTCCCTGACATAACCAGCACCAAACCCCGGACAGATCTGTGCTGGGAGTGCCAGAGGAACAACTACCAAGTGTTCCGAAGTGCCAATCTGCCAGATGTGGTGAAATCAGCCAAGCTGAAGAAGCAGGAGCAGCATCTAGACCAGGGGTCGGGAACCTTTTTGACTGGGAGAGCCATAAAAGCCAAATATTTCTAAATGTATTTCATTGAGAGCCATATAGTATTTTTAACATATAATACATTAAATATGTCTTACTTTTAATGCGATTTCTGGTGCTGCATGGTTTTGCTGATGTCCTTGTAGTCTGGTTCATACGTGGTGAGGTTGAGCTTCATGCAGGCGTTGAGGCTTCCATCAGTTAAACGTGAGCGTAGGTTGGTCTTAATGTTCCTCATATGCGAGAATGACTGCTCACATACATATGTAGAGCCAAACATGGTCAATACGGCAATACTAACACGCTGCATTGTGTGGTATGTCACAGGAAGCTCGTTCCAAGTTTTCAGAATCAGCTGGTCTTCAGGTTGAAGTTTTTTCATTTCTGTCCACTTGTGTTCCCTCGCCAGCTCTGCTCGCTGTCGCGCAATACTTTCCAACTCTCCATTAAGTGTCTTGAACTTACTCATCCACATGTCTGATGCCTTCAGGTCAGCAACTTCCAGCTCAAAGTCTCCCATAGAGACCCCAGGGATGCATGTCAGGTCGATCTTGTCCACTGCACACTCATGTGGATGAGTGATGAACTTGAAAAGACCAGTGCGCGCACGAAATTCTCCAAAACGTGCTTTGAATGACTGCAGGAGATTGGACGTAAAGCCAGCTAGCTGCTGGAGATCCAGATGTTGAGTGGAGTCACTTGCTAAGCATGCATCTCTAAATTGTTGCAGTGTTACAAAGTGCAGAAGACGACCTGTTTCAATGTCCCTGAGAAAGACTTCCAGCTTGCTTTCAAATGCAAACACTGCTTGTTGAAGGGATGCGATTGTATTTCCAATACCTTGCATCTTCACATTGAGCTGGTTCAGATGGCCTGTTATGTCCACGAGATAGTGAAACTGCAGGAGCCAGTCAGTGTTGTCTAGCTCAGGATGCTTGACGCCTTTCATTTGAAGAAAAGTCCGGATTTCACTCAGGCAAGCTGCAAAACGGCTGAGCACCTTTCCCCTTGACAACCAACGCACGTTGCTGTGTAAAAGCAGACTGGGATAATGATTCCCAACTTCTTCTAACAGAGCTTTAAACTGGCGATCATTTAAAGCTCGGGCAACAATGAAGTTGACCACTCGAATGACCAGCGACATCACCTAAGTAGCAAACCCCAAGTTAAAACAGTTCATGTCTGGAATGATGATGGCATTGAAACCCTAAAAGGCTGCTTTTCCTGTACCGACTGGGACCTCTTTCACGGTCTGGACCTTGAAGAGGCTACTGACACTATTACAGATTATATAAAGTTTTGCAGAGATAACGTGTTACCCCTGAAATCTATAACTGTGTACCCTAACAATAAATCCCGTATCACGAAGGAAATCAAAAAGTGCATAGTTCAGAAGAGAATTGCATTCAGGAATAAGGATCCTTTGGCCATGAGGAACATCCAAAAAGAACTGAATCACAAATTAAGGGGGGCCAAGAGGAAACAGAAAGAGACATTTGAATCCCACTGCTCTTCTATGAACACAAAAAAACTATGGGACTCCATGAAATATATGACCAACATGGCCCCAGCTAAAAGGTGCCTTAGTGTCCTAAACGAGGGTGAAAAAGCCAATGAACTTAACCATTTTTATGCCAGGTTTGAGACTGCCGACTTCTCGATGGAGCAAACAGTGGCTCTTCAGGCGCTGCCTGAGTTGGAAGCAAGTATCACCATTGAGCAGCGCGAGGTACAGAGACTGTTCTCTAACACCCGCCCTAGGAACTGGGCTCATGCTAAAGTCCTGCAGTGAGGAGCTGGCTGAGGCCTGGTGTCCTATCTTCCAGAAGTCTCTGGACTCTCACACTGTTCCGTCCATCTGGAAAGACGCTATCATTATTCCTGTTCCTAAGAAGGCTAGCTGCAAGGAAAATAATGACCTGCGACCAGTCGCTTTGACTTCCGTTGTAATGAAATGTTTTGAAAAATTCATTATATGTAAAGTGAAAAATGCAGTCAGTTGCTCTCTGGATCCTTTTCAGTTTGCTTACAGATGTAATACAGGTACAGATGATGCAACCTCAGCCATGGTGCACTTCATATCTAAGCACTTAGAGGACCCTACCTCCTATGTCCGACTCCTATTCGTTGATTTCAGTTCTGCTTTTAACACGATACAGCCACACCTTTTAATTGAGAAGTTAAATGGGCTTAATGTCCCCCCCCTCATTATAAAATGGTATCACTCCTTTTTAACTAACCGCACACAGCGGGTCAGTGTTAATGGCACTCTTTCGGAACCCAGAACCATAAGCACTGGTGCTCCACAGGGTATAGTCAGTTCCCCTGTGCTCTTTACTTTATACACAAACGAGTGCAGAAGCACCTACCCTAGCAACCGCATCATAAAATGTTCGGATGACACTGCCATCCTTGCTTTAATTAAAAAGGACAGTGACCTAATTGACTATTATTCTGAAATCCAGAGGTTTGTTAAATGGTGTGATGTTAACTGCCTGGTTTTAAATGTTAAGAAGACTGAGGAGATGGTGTTCGACCCCAGAGGTGTTGGGGACCACAGGCCTGTGGTCATCCACAAACAATCCATCTCCCAGGTCGCCTCTTACAAGTATCTTGGGGTTTTTATTGACAACTCACTCACCTGGAGCACTCATGTAGACAGCCTTTGTAGCAGATTACAACAACGACTACACTTCCTACGCCGCCTTAGAGTTCATGGTGTTGACCAAAAAGTTATGCTACTCTTCTACCAATCTGTCTTAGAGAGTCTCATCAGATACGGCATTACATCTTGGTTTGGTAACCTATCTGTACAACTAAGGTCCAAACTGGTCCGACTGATACAGACTGCATGGAAGATCATAGGGGTGAAAGACCACTCATCCCTGCAGTCTATTTTTGAACAGGCTACTCTCAGACAGGCTAATAGAATTCTCATGAATCCCTCCCATGTCCTACATGCAGAGTATGAACTTCTGCCCTCTGGGAGGAGGTTCAGAGTCCCCCGCGCTATATTAAATAGATTTAAAAATTCTTTTATTCCCGTTTCTGTTAAACTTTTAAACTGCACCAGATGAATGTGAACATATCTTGCTTATCGTTTTATTTCCACTCTTGTTTTAATCAGGTCTGCCTTCTGTTTGTGTGTTAACATTCTGTATTGTCTGTTGCTCTTTGTTGGCTGCTGTGGGGTGCAAGCCCAATACACATTTCCCAGTGATGGGACAATAAAGTGACTTTTGATTTTGACTTGACTTGACCTCACCTAGCTCCTGGCCACACGTCTGAGCGCAAAGCGCCTCCTGGTGCAGGATGCAATGAAAACATAGGATGGCTCTCTTTTCATGTTCACGGAGAAGCGCTACAAATCCTTTGTTCTTCCCCAACATACAGGGTGCACCATCAGTACAGACAGAAATAAGTTTATCCATCTGCAGTTTTTTTTCTTTAGCAAACTCCATGAAAGACGTGAATAAATCCTCTCCTCTGGTTGTCCCTTTCATTGGCAAAACAGCCAAGCTTTCCTCACGCAGTGTGTCACCTGCAGCATACCTGGCAAATATACTGAACTGAGATAGATGGCTAACATCTGTTGACTCATCTAACGCGAGAGAAAAGTATGTCCCGGCGTTTATGTCCTTAATTTGTGTTTCCTCAACTTGATTTGCCATCATGATGCTACGATCGTGAACAGTTCTCGCTGACAGAGGCATGTCTTTTATTCGTTTGATTATCTTGTCTTTATTTGGGAAGTCATCAAACAGTTCATTGGCCACATCAAGCATGAATGTTTTGGCATACTCGCCATCTGTGAATGGCTTTCCATTCCTGACTATTGCCAAAGCACCCGCAAAGCTAGCGGAATTCCCGTCACCTTGCTTGGTCCACCCACGCAGTTGCTGTTGACTCGTCTGCACTCTCCGCTGTAGCTCCTCGCATGCCTTTTATAAGCTTGTTCACTATCTGATCAAATTGTTTTTTATTTATTCACCTTTACAACGACCTCTGACACTCTCGCGAGACATTGGTTCCCGACCCGACCCACGGGTCACAGGTCATGGGTCCCGTGAAGAGTCCCGTGAAATGTAACTTCAAAACTAATTTCTGTTTACTTTAAAATGACACAGTATTATTACGCAATATCACAAGTATTTTAAAATCAGTTCCAAACGGAATATTGTTTTTTCATATTATTATTTTTTTACTTTTCAACCCAATTGTCTGGGAGCCATATGCCGTCACCGGAAGAGCCATATATGGCTCGCGAGCCATAGGTTCCCGACCGCTGATCTAGACCGTGTTGCAAAGGAGCGTTCTTGCTACCAGAAAATTTATGCTGCATGTGCGAAGGTCTGTGAGGACTTGCAGCTCTCTCTTGGCCCCTCCACACCAGCAAGCAAGGAAATCACAATGCACTACAGTTTTGATTTTGCACAACAGGTGAGAATAAGTTCATCCTATGACACTGTTGATTTGGTTGATTGAATTTCATTTACCCACACACACCTCTGTGATGTTACTTTTCACTGCATCTAATCTTTTTCTTCTCTTCCTCTTTTGCCTCTCTTTCTTAGGTCCACTACCCCACTGACCCTCATCAACCAGGGCCCATTACCTGCATCACTTCTTCGAGAAGTATGGAGTTGGAGAAACATACGTGGACCTGAACTGTGACAACTGCAGTGGCCAAAACAAGAACAACTTCATGCTGTGGTACTGTGCCTGGCGGACCATGCATGGCCTTCACAAGACACTGGGCCTCCACTTCCTGATTGCAGGCCACACCAAGTTTGGCCCCGACTGGTGCTTTGGCCTTGTCAAGCAGTGCTTCAGGAAGACCAGAGTGGACACTTTGGATGACATTGCTAGAGTCGTGAGGGCCAGCTCTCCAGTGAAACACGTCAACATCCCCCAGCTTGTAGGCCTGGAGAATGGCACCGTGCTGGTTCAAACCTACGACTGGCAAAAGCATCTGGGTGGCTACTTCCGAACGCTCCCACAGATTAAGAGTTACCAGCACTTCAGGTAATTCATTGTCATGTATTTACCTATTTCATTTTATGAACATAGTATGGCGGTCATATAATTTCATTTACTGTGGGCAATCATTTAATGCATTGTCTTCATTCTGTTGCAGCTTTGATGCTCGGAGACCTGGCGTGGTTATGGCCAGGGAATACCACGGGGCAGAACCAGTCGAGTTTCAGCTACTGAAACACACTGATGTCAAGCCCCCCAGAGGTGATCTTCCTGTGCAAGCCCCACCCAGACTTGACGTGGCCAGACAGAAGTACCTTTTTGACAAGATCAGAGAATTCTGTACTGATGAGGCGAAAGACACTACATGCCCCTGCCCACCAGACTCCACAGCACCTCTGAAAAAGGCACCTCAGAAAAAGGCTGTCCGTTTGTAGCTGCAGGAGAAACACACAGGAGGAATGCAAGAATTGCACACTGATTGTACTTTGCACAGCTTGCCGCACTATTGTTCTGCTTTTTCCTCCTTAATATTATTATATTATTTATTAATATTAACGGATAGGATAAATTTATCACTGTAATAACGTGCCACTTTTTTACTCTTACTCTTTTTACATGGTTCATTCTGATTGCAGTACTGTGATTTGGTGCACTTTTACATTTGCCGTGGTTATTTATATATTTATATTTTTATTAGATGTGCGTTGGTCGACCTGACGTGACGTGCAATATTGGTTCAGATTCAGATTCAGATTCAGATAACGTTTATTGCCATTATGCATACACATATAGGAATTTGCTTCGACATTACAGTAAGTGCGTTTATACTTTTTTCACGTGTCAAAAAACAGGACAACACAGGACAGACAACAGTCTATTGGATAGTGCAATATAAAGTGCAGTGCAGAGTTTTTACGGTGAGTCCAGTGCATATTCAGTCCTGGGCAGACTTGGGGGCGGGGGGGAGGGGGAAGCCAGAGTCATTTATCAGCCTGGCGGCTGAGGGGTAGAAACTGAGCCTGTGGCGGGCCTTCAGTGCCTTAGGCAGCCGCAACCTTCTTCCAGAGGGAAGCAGGGTGAGGAGGCCGTGGCCGGGGTGGAAGGGGTCTGCCATGATCTTCCTTGCCCTCCTCAGAGCCCTGGTGTCATGCAGGGAGTTGAGGGAGGGCAAGGGACAGCCGATCACCCTCTCTGCTGAACGTAACACCCGCTGCAACTTGGCCTTGTCCTTGGTCGTTGCAGCAGGGAACCAGGTGATGATGGAGTGGGTGAGGATGGACTCTATGATGGCCGTGTAAAACTGGACCATCATGGACCTCGGCAGCCTGAGTTTCCTCAGCTGCCGGAGGAAGAACATCCTCTTCTGGGCCTTCTTCGTGAGGGCCTCGGTGTTCCGCTCCCACTTGAGGTCCCGGGAGATGGTCATGCCTAGGGTTGGGTACCGAAAATCGGTACCGGTAGGTACCGGTTACTTTACATTCGGTATGTACCCGTACCGAATCGCAAAGGAGATTTCGGTGCCTCATTTCGGTACTTTTCTATCTCGCTCCGGTGTCAACTGGTGACTCGTGACGTCACATCGCCTGTTAAATTTCCACTCAGTGAAAGCAGCGAGTACAGAAGGATAACGAGAAGGTTGCTAATAGCAACTTCCGCTAGCGGGTTGGCATAACGCGACGATCGACTTATGGGTGCGTTCCGTAAACTCGTTCTGGAATTCTGATCACCACTCATGGAATGCATCTGTCCAATCAAATGACTTGCTCCCCTTATGACGTCGGGCCCAGTGTGCGCTGCGAGGCTCTCAGAGCGAGTTTAGAACGATAGGGTTTAGAACGATAGGCACCCCAAGGCTCAGGAGTTTTATTTTCATTTATTTTAATTTGAGTGTATATTTAACTAATATATATTGTGCCTCAGCAATAAAAAAGTGAAAAGCTGTTTAATGTTGTCGACCGTGTTATTATTATATATATATATATATATATATATATATATATATATATATATATATGTCATTTAAAAAAATCTAAAGTACCGAATTAAGTACCGTTTTGGTACCGGTACCGTTTTTAAAGTATCGGTTAGGTACCGGTACCGGATAAAACCTAAACGGTACCCAACCCTAGTCATGCCTAGAAAGCGGCATGACTCCACGGAGGCCACCGGGGTACCTCCCAGCGTGATGGGAGGGGGCAGGGCTGCTTTCCTACGGAAGTCCACCACCATCTCCACTGTTTTCAGAGCATTGAGCTCCAGATTGTTTAAACTGCACCAGCTCTGCAGCCCCTCGATCTCACCCCTGTAGGCAGATTCGTCCCCCCCGGAGATGAGGCCCACCAGGGTGGTGTCGTCTGCAAACTTCAGGAGCTTGACCGAGGGGTGGCGGGAGACACAGCTGTTGGTGTAAAGGGAGAATAGTGCTGGAGACAGGACGCAGCCCTGCGGGGAGCCCGTACTGGTGGACCTGGAGCTGGAAATGCTCTTCCCCAGCTTCACCCGCTGAGACCTGTCAGTCAGGAAGTCCGTGATCCACCTGCAGGTGGAGTCCGGCACCTGCAGCAGGGATAGCTGGTGCTCCAGGATGTGTGGGAGGATCGTGTTGAAGGCCGAGCTGAAGTCCACGAACAGGATCCTGGCGTAGTTGCCTGCAGTGTCTAGGTGTTCTAGTACGTAGTGCAGAGCCATGTTCACGGCGTCCTCCGTGGATCTATTGGCTCTGTACGCGAACTGCAGGGGGTCCAGCACAGGATCCGTGATGAGCTTCAGGTAGGCCAGGACAAGGCGCTCCAGGACCTTCATGACGACAGAGGTCAGAGCGAGGGGTCTGTAGTCGTTGAGGCCTGTGACCTTGGCCTTCTTGGGGACGGGGATGATGGTTGATGCCTTGAAGCACGCTGGGACGTGACACAGCTCCAGCGAGGCGTTGAAGATGTGGGTAAACACCGGGGCCAGCTGGTGTGAAGTGTTTGGCACTGTGTGCCCATATTCTGTGTATGACACAATATTTACAGTGATATCTTTATCCTACTCAGATTCAGATTCAGATTCAGATAACGTTTATTGCCATTATGCTTGACACATATAGGAATTTGTTTTGGTATTACAGAAGGTGCATTTATGCTTTTTTCACATATACATGAACAAAACAAGTACAAATACAAATGCAAAAACAGGCAAAAACAGGACAACACAGGACAGACAGTGCATGGATAGTGCTGTATATAAAGTGCAGTGCAGAGTTATTCAAGGTCCAGTGCATGTTCAGTCCTGGGCAGACTTGGAGGCGGGGGGGAGGGGGAAGCTATTCTTGTGTACTGTAAAATAAATTCTGATTCTGATTGAAGACTTTTTTGTATCATTAAAAGACTAACAATAACAGTTACAACAACCATAAATAATAATAAGCTGGGTAATTAGCTTAGGTAATACCTTGCTAGGTAATAATGTTATAGCTGTATAACTATAGCTGTCTGACCCAGTGACCAATACTGATAGCTGTCAATCTAGAGGTGGAGTGGTTGGGGGTGGGGTTGACCAGCTATTGTTACCGCCGATTACCTGCCGGTGTGAAGGTGTGAAAAAGTCCCAAATCTTTGAAGGGCTTTTTCTCAGGATTTAGTTTTCAGGGTTAACAAGTTTCAAATACTCATGTCGTCTTACATTTTTCCCCGATGTCTATGTATGACACATCATTTGAAAGCTTACAATCTGTAGTTTAAGCATATGTAAAAAACAGAAAAATGACTTTGCCCCCTCCATGATCATTCCACCAGATCGCGTCACATATATTATCGTGGGTTTTGTAGAAACTTTTCCTCTGTTGTTGCCTCACTGACTAGTCTGTTTAGCCCCTTAGTGCCATTTGTGTGGTCTACAGACTGCCAACATGCCTTTGATTGTGCTAAAGCTTTATTATGTAGTACTCCTGTTCTTGTAGCTCCAGATTTTGATAAACCTTTTAAGATGGAGGTAGATGCCAGTAGTGTAGGTGCCGGCGCTGTTCTCATCCAGGAGGATTCAAATGGTTTGGATCATCCTGTATGCTACTTCTCACGAAAGTTCAACAAATGTCAAACCCGGTACTCCACTATCGAGCAAGAGACATTAGCTTTGTTGTGGGCTCTCCAGTTTTTTTAGGTTTATTTAGGTTCCAGTGTTACACCCATTATTATTTACACAGATCATAACCCATTAGTTTTTCTGCATAGGATGTACAATCAGAACCAGCGGCTCATGCGTTGGGCATTGATTGTACAGGGTTATAATTTGGACATTAGACACAAGAAGGGTTCAGAAAATGTCTGTGCTGATGCCCTTTCTCGTGTGTGATGTGTGTTTTTGTTTGTTTTTGTAGGTTAATTGTTTATTAATAATCACAAGTGTTAGACACTTGTTCTTTTATGTGTGGGGGTGTTACGTCCACATGTGTCCTTGTTGTGTTTCCTTCCCTTCTGTGTTCTTCTGTCATTCTCCATCCAGGTGTTGTCAATTGGCCAATCATTCCCTCATTCATCATCCCACTCCTGCACAATCAGAAGCTGCTCATCATCCAAACAGAGGGCTGCCCGTCTGTTTAAATGTTCCTCATTGTGTCTCCTTGTTAGTTGACTGTTTGGCTTGTGTTTTTGTACACCACCATTTGTTTATTAAATCATTGCACTTTAGTTCGTTTGTGTTGTGCCTTTTATTTAGTCTTTTCCCTCCCACACTACAAGTGGCAGCGTACTTACACCCTTTATGTTACGGCTCCCCCTACACCCCCTAGACGTAGAGCCATAAGACCTGGGGTTCGTAACATAAATTGTACATATCAGAGGTTAGAGGAGATTTCCTAGCCTGAGCCACAGGGCTTCATGTTATCCAGTGTGTCTGCCATCACACATTCATACACACACAAATCCTGTGTGATGAGAGGTGATACTGTACACATTCTGACAGGTAGCTTGGGATGTCGGCATACTCACTAACACACAAACCTGGTGTGTCTGTGTGTGGGGTGTGTGTGTGTGTGTGTGTTTATGTGTGCGTGTGTGCATTATTGCGTCTGTATTTGTAAACTTGTGCATGTGTGTGTGACCTGTTCCAGTAAAGTTAGGGTGGGGTTTGCAGGACTGTCAGATGACTGTAGACCAGATGTCAGTAAAAGTGAGGGCTCCAGATATGAATCTCACTGTTGCCCCTTAATTATTTATCCCATTTGCTGCTGATTTGGCCCTTTTCTGGCCCTCTTAGCATATGCCGCAGTGAGTCGCATAATTACTAACTCCCCTTTCCACCCCCCACCCCCCCCCCCCCCTCTTCCCCCCCCCACACATACACCCACCGTTTATGGGAGGTCAGTGACCAACCCACTCTACCACTTTGAAGGGGAGAAGCCGGGGAGAGGCTGGATGAAAGAGAGATGGAGAGAGGGACAAGGAGAAGTGAGAAGTGAGGAGAGGAGGGTAAAATAGAGCACGACAAAGTATGCTGGGCGGGTCCCAGAGCCACTCAGTCAGCCCTGTCCCAGCCTGTTGTTGTGATGTATCTCTGCCCACAGTGGAGGCACTACACCTATCAGGAAGCACATAAAAAGAAGCACACACACACACACACACACACACACACACACACACTCAAACACGCACACGCACACACACACACAGAGACAAACGCACACACGAACGCCATGGGCACACACATGCACACACACACACGCACGCACGCACACACACCAAACATACACACACATGTACACACACACACACACACACATGCAAACGTATCGATTTCTCACATTCAATATCCTGTGCAGTGAGGTAGATGATTGTTCTGTAGATTGATACTCAATTACAATAATGTCAATCAGTCAACGATTCGAGCATGCAGCCAGAATAAATAAATAATCCACTCAATGACTAGTGCCCAATTTTATGAGTCCTACTGTACCTGCCAGCTGGAGGTCTCCCTCTCTGTGCCTGTTTCTTTTAGAAAGATCTCTGGGCAACATTAAGCCTCATGCCAGGATTGATGGAATTATAGTTGTTATAAAATGAACCGTAACTCAGACTCACAAACACTTCACAAATGACCTCTACCACTGAAGAAACTTAATCCGCTTGTTAAGTCGTGACGTGTTTCCGGGTCCAACGTTGGCTGAGGCGCTGTCTTCGAAATGCCGAAATAATAATAATAATTAATTATATTTATATAGCGCTTTTCCGAGGCTCAAATACCCTGACAATATGGAGAAAACGGGAAAGTACCGCGTCCCTTGTTGTATGAATAGATCAGAGTCTAAACAACGATTAAACTGTCTTCTACCGCTGTAGTTCACAGGTACTCTGGTGCGGGGAATTTCTGGTTTGGACTCGGAAATGTCTAAACGTCACTTTTGACGTCAGACTTAACAAGCGGATACACAGGAGGGAGTTGTGACATAATCACTTTCAGGACACCTGTCTGAAAGCCATCTCTGGTCTAGTGGATTGTGAGTTGAACTGGCGGCTGTGGCGCAGGAGGTAGAGTCGCCGTCTAATGATCACAAGGTTGGCAGATCAGCGGTTCGAATCCCGGCTGGCCACATGTCGAAGTGTCCTTGGGCAAGACACTGAACCCCAAAATTGCTCCCAATGAGCAGGCCGGCGCCTTGCATGGTAGCTTGCCGCCATTGGTGTGTGAATGTGTGTGTGAATGGGTGAATGAGAGGCCGTTGTAAAGCGCTTTGGAATAAGGCGCTATATAAGTCAGTCCATTTACCATTTTACCATTTGATCAGAAGGTCATGAGTTCAAATCCCACCTGGAAACACCACCACTAGTGTGCCCTTAGTACAGCACTGAGCACTGTCCCTGTAATCTCTACTTGTAAGTCGCTTTGGATGAAAGTGTCTGCTAAATGGTTCAAATGTACTCTGACTAAAGGTATTGTACATTTCTCTCTTTTTTTTTTATCCCTTTTTCACCCAATTTGGTATCCAATTGAACCCAACCTAGCATCCAATTATCCCCTGCCTATTGCGTAGGATCCGCCGCACGACCCCGTGGCCGGCAGCCCCAGAGGAGATCGCCAGTAAGACTAGCTGACTGGCTCCTCGAGCCCGACACCGTTATTCCGGCACCCAGGGGGCGGTGTTGCGCGACGGATCCTTGTCCGGAAATAGTCCTATACCCCCCTTTGGGAGCGGCCGCTCAATATGCCGCTCCCTGGTCATGGCCCAGGCCATATCCGGGTCTGGCGAGACCGGGATTCGATCCCAGTCCCCGGTGGGCAGCTTGCACTAGTGGCTAGTGCTTAGACCGCTGCGCCACCGCGGGGCGACAAGGTATTGTACATTTCTGACGTGGTTACAATGTGTGAAGTGCAACATACTGTATGATATTATGTACATGTTAACCTACTCCTATTTTCCAAAACAAACAGGGTTGTGTAACACACAACTATCAGGGAGTCTTGGGTCAAAGCAGTGGTACTATTCTTCTTATTTGTTTACAAAGTGTTGAACATCTCTATTGCAATATCATATGACATCAGTGCTGATATTACATTCCATAAATGTACTTGTACTTTACCTTTTTCCCAGTAAAATAAACAGCGTGGTCTGCTACACTAATAATGATGACTTGGGGTTGCGGTATGACTTTCTGTGGGGTACAAGGATACAGTACATTCTGCAAATGTTATCTTTTCCCGGTGAGCGAGGTATTTCACTCTAAAGTGCGCCATCAACAAATCAGGGATATCCCATAATGCAATATCGATCTGCTGCGGGAGAGCCCGACGACCCTAGAGGACTGAGGGATGTGTTCAGGTCAGTAATCACCCCTCTCTGGTGTGTGTAGTGTGTGTGTGTGTGTGTGTCAGGGTTTCCGTTAACCGGTAATTGCCGGTCTTTGTCCGGTAACATTTGTTGAAGTCCGACAAACTGAAAACTCGTCGGACAAAATGTCCGGTGAAAATAATCACCACCATTCTCAGCTGAGCACCAAACACACACACACCCACTGCCCGAGAGAGAAGGACCCGCCCCCTCCAGCCAGCCTATAGGCTAACCAAAGGGGGCGGGTCCTTCTCTCTCGGGCAGTGCCGCGCGTGCACGAGTGTGTGTGTGTCCGGTGCCCAGCTGAAAATGGTGGCCCGAAGCGGAAAGCCTTATCTTTATCGCACAATAACAAGGATAACAAACGAAACGGACAACATTTACACTAAGACAGTGTGCGAATTAAATCACGGTGTGCGGGGGAGCCCAGGGATTCAAGCAACAAAAAGAAAATCTCCTGACGGAAAAAAAAGTTCTGGCCAAATCGGGGCCGGTGGCTTTCCGCGCGCGTGCGATGTTCCGTTCTACGTTCTAATGCTTTGACTTTTCTTTCGAAAAATGTGAATACATTTCCGCGTTGTCGAAAATCAATGACACATCGCTAGTCAACTAACACGGCTTGTTTTATGAGCCTGCTAACAATGTAAAGTAGTGTTGTAAGATGGAGACAAACTTCAGCTATATGATCTAACAGCCGGTCTTCAGGACGACATACAGACCCGTATGAGCTTACAGGGCTATCCCCTAAGTATGATTTGACAGGCAGCTAAACGAAAATGCCTTCCCAACCAGCGAGACCTGGGGGGTGTTCCTTCAACGTCGCCAAAGGAAAACCTAGGCCCACTTCGCCAAGTCCCGCGAGACTCTTAAAAAGATCCAGGCATATCTTGATAGATCTCGCGAGACTTGTCAAAACAAGCCCAGACTTTCCTCCAGCGACGTCGATGGAACACCCCCCTGGTTATAGAAATGACGTTGTTTTATTGATATTTTTTTTTAAAAAGGGTAAAACTGGAAAGAGACAATTGAAAACTCACATTAATCCCAAACAATTTAACAAACTTCAGTTAACGTAATGTGGAGTCCGTTCATTGATCGATGCTGTCTGTTCAGTTCCCAGTGAGGCGCCTGTTCAGCGCTGGACATAATGGCATAGCGCGCATGCGAATCATGTTATATTATTATATAGCTCGCATCTAATCGTATCGGATGAGAAATAGACATTAAATGGCATATATAGGCCGCTACACAACAGTAATCACCGCGACAAACAGCTATATTAGATTTGGAGAAAAAAAAATATGATTTTTTTTTTTTTTTTTTTTATTATATTTAAATATGATGACCGGAATAATTCACGTTTGTCCGGTAAATCGAAATCTTCCCGGACACGATGTCCGGCGGCAAATTTTTCTAACGGAAACCCTGGTGTGTGTGTGTGTGTGTGTGCGTGTGTGTGTGTGTGTGCGTGTGTGTGTGTGTGTGTGTGTGTGTGTGTGTGTGTGTGTATGAGGGGTGGGGAGTGGGGGTTGAATGCCTAGTACCCAGGAGGAAGTGCTACTCAGCTGGGACCACAGGGCTCTACCTGGGGCAGGTCTGTGGAGAACCAGGATCAGTATAGATGGCTTGCAAGAAGAGGGTGACCGTAGATCCCCTTGGTTGAAACCTTTGTGGTATGAGGATCCTTGTATGATCTTGAATCAAGATCTTTGACATATCTTTACCCCTTATCCTGTTCTTATCGGTCCTATTTTTCAGGTTTTCTGCTCGAAATGACATACCCACAGTGAATATAGAATATCTCCACAATCACAAGGACCTTCATAATGATCTTGGTATCAAATGAAAGCTAACACCTGTGGGGTGACTGTAGAAGTGTCAGAATAAAAATTTATGTTACTGTGTCAGAGTAAATAGAGCTAGAACATTGTGAAAAATCTCAAATTCACTCTGCCTAAAAAAACTACAGCTTTTAGAGTGAATATCAGCTTGGAAACCTGACCTTATAGCCCAAATCATCTAGGAATCAGTACTCCAGGGTCTGATGAGTACTTGTGCCAAATTAGATGGTAGTAATGTGAGCCAATGCAACTTTGTACCTGTTTTAGTACAGGTATGTTTAGGCGGACAACCAAAATGTGCCATTTGGAGACATTTTGGCACCATCAGTGTATCAGACTTTCTCATGTATCAAGACTGTAAAATGTATTATATTTCATTGACATATCACTATAGGTATAAATTGCATCCAAATCCAACTGTTTAGACTCTGTTTGCATCCAGCAGGGGTCTCCTGGGCGGTTTTCTGTGCGCTGCTATAGCCCACCCGCCTCGTTTTCACACCAGCTCGGGTTACGCAGTGAATTTTCTCCCGAACCCATTGGTCAAAATGTCATGATTGACCACTCATTTCAGAGCCAATAGAATCGAGCAGAGGCGGAAAAAATGACTTTCGAGGACCAATGATATGGAAATTCGGGGGTTGAAACCAAGCATGCTTGGTTTTCCTATGTGACGTGGCTTGTGTCCTATGTGACAAGGGCTTGTGACTCGCACTGTTTTTACCGGCGGACGAAAAAACCGATATGGACGTTTAGAATGGAATCTAATTAATCGTTTGCGACATCGATGAACATTATTGATGAAGGTAAGCTTTTTATATCTCTTATATTAAACATAGATCCGACTTTTCCCCCAATTATGGGGGAGTCGAATGATATACTCGTTATCATCATAGTTGAAACCATCTTTAAACAATCCTATCACATAGTATCATGTTCCTGTAAGGTCTAATTAAGTGGCAGAAAAATGGTTCAACAAACAACAGCAGATGGGCTGACAGAGAATAGACAGGGTCAGGGTTAGCAGACAGCCCAGACAGACAGAGGTGTGTATGGTGTTAGACAGACAGATAGAGGCACAGGTAGGGTGAAGGACAGGCCATCAGACAGCCCAGACAGCTGTGTGTGTGTGTGTGCGTGCGTGTGTGTGTGCGTGCGTGCGTGTGTGTGCTTGCGTGCTTGCGTGTGTGTGTGTGTGTGTGTGTGTGTGATCTTTTTAGACAGAAAGACAGACAGACTTACAGAAGGAGCTGCTTTCGTCCTTTGTGCCGTCCATGGTGCCATCCGGCAGCATCTGGAGGTAGAAGCCGTGCCGGCAGTAGAGTCGTGTGACGATGCCTTTCAACTGGGGCTCTGGAGAACACAGGGTTAACACACGGTTACCACAAAAACCAACATGATGCATGACGGGCCCTGCTATTTACACACTCTTTGTCTGTGTGTGTGTGTGTGTGTGTGTGTGTGTGTGTGTGTGTGTGTGTGTGTGTGTGTGTGCGCGTGTGTCCACGGTGGCCTTCTACAGGATTGATGGGGCCTTGGTACCTGCTTAAAAAGGGACAACTTCTCCAAGCCACACTTTAGTGAGTGTGGCAGGGGAAGGCTGTGTGTGTGTGTGTGTGTGTGTGTGTGTGTGTGTGTGTGTGTGTGTGTGTGTGTGTGTGTGTGTGTGTGTGTGTGTGTGTGTGTGGGTGTGTGTGGGTGTGTGTGCGTGCGCATGTTTGCATGTGTCTGTGCGTATGTGTTTGCCTGCTGCATTGCAGGGGGAAAGTTTCACTAAAGATGGATAGCATGTGAGACTATGCAACTCTGTTACATTTACATTTTACATTTTTGGCATTTAGCAGACGTCTTTATCCAAAGCGACTTACAACAAATACATTTGTCGAAGTAAGTATAATATCTATCCATCAGTCGTCATAAGAAAAATAAATCTATGCTAGGACCAGGAGCCATAGGCAGTCACAAAGGAATTTTTTTGTTAATTTATTTACAGTAGAGAAATTGTTCAGGGGGGTAGTGGGGATGAAGAGGTCTTTAGGAGGGACAGTTAAGATGTAGCCTGAAGAGATGGGTCTTCAATCTACAGCAGAAGACTGGTAGTGACTCTGCAGTCCTGACAGCAGTGGGAAACTCGTTCCCTCAGCCAGGACAGTCAAAAGCCGTGACCAAGTAGTGCGACTCCTGCATCCACTTAGAGGCAGCGGTGCCAGGCGGCCAGCCGAAGTGGAAGAGTGGAGTGATCGGGCAGGGGTTTGGGGACTGACCATTGGTTGCAAATAGGGAGGGCCTGTTCCTTTGCCGCCCGGTAGGCAAGCACCAGGGTCTTGAATCTGAGCTGCTACCGGGAGCCAGTGAAGGGTGCTAAGGAGGGGGGTGACAACTTGGGGAGATTGAACACCAGGCATCGGGCGGCATCATTCTGGATGAGCTGCAGAGGTCTGATGCTGGAGGCGGGGAGCCCGGCCAATGAGCTGCAGAGGTCTGATGCTGGAGGCGGGGAGCCCGGCCAATGAGCTGCAGAGGTCTGATGCTGGAGGCGGGGAGCCCGGCCAATGAGCTGCAGAGGTCTGATGCTGGAGGCGGGGAGCCCGGCCAATGAGCTGCAGAGGTCTGATGCTGGAGGCGGGGAGCCCTGGATGAGCTGCAGAGGTCTGATGCTGGAGCGGGGAGCCCTGGATGAGCTGCAGAGGTCTGATGCTGGAGGCGGGGAGCCCTGGATGAGCTGCAGAGGTCTGATGCTGGAGGCGGGGAGCCCTGGATGAGCTGCAGAGGTCTGATGCTGGAGGCGGGGAGCCCTGGATGAGCTGCAGAGGTCTGATGCTGGAGGCGGGGAGCCCTGGATGAGCTGCAGAGGTCTGATGCTGGAGGCGGGGAGCCCTGGATGAGCTGCAGAGGTCTGATGCTGGAGGCGGGGAGCCCTGGATGAGCTGCAGAGGTCTGATGCTGGAGGCGGGGAGCCCTGGATGAGCTGCAGAGGTCTGATGCTGGAGGCGGGGAGCCCTGGATGAGCTGCAGAGGTCTGATGCTGGAGGCGGGGAGCCCTGGATGAGCTGCAGAGGTCTGATGCTGGAGGCGGGGAGCCCTGGATGAGCTGCAGAGGTCTGATGCTGGAGGCGGGGAGCCCTGGATGAGCTGCAGAGGTCTGATGCTGGAGGCGGGGAGCCCGGCCAAGAGTGGGTTGCAGTTTGTGATCGGGCAGAAGAGTGAAAGATGGGAACAGAGAGAGAAAAACAACAACAGCTTCACTGAGATGCTGAAAGTTTAATATACCGAGTGGGATCTACTCTGTTCACTGGTACAAAAAAAAAATCTTTGTTGTTTACAAAATGTTCTGAGGCAGAAGGGTTGTTTGTTGAGCTAGCTGGGATTTATATCTCACAACAAAGTGAGAGTTTTATCTTTTCCTGCTCTTAGAGCCTCTTTTGTTGCCTCTAGTCGACAGCCAATGCTACACTACAGGACAGCAGTTGTTCTCCGCGCCTCACAACAAAGATAAATCCTTCACCCTGGACCTCCGAACAGGAGGAAGTATTGGATCACAGGGAATGCCATAACACTGAAGCGCTGCCATAGTTACCTTTTAATGAGTTTCATCACAGATGCATGACCATAGGGCAGTATCAGGGCATCTGGTAAAACAGGTCTTTTGGCCCTTGGCCTTTATTGGAGAGTGAGAAACTATAATGGCTTTATAGTTCTGGGGCTGCTAAGGCCTTTAACTATTTCTGTTCAGGGAAAAATGTTGATGTTTGATGCTAGCTCAAATTAGTACTTTAATTGAGTTGCACCATCTGTTTTAGGAACATTTACATAATGTTTGGCAATGTCCTGGTGGTGACAATTTTTTTGCGTCCTATGGAATGTGATTGGGTCCAATAACCACTAAAAGATCATGACTCGTCCGTTGTGTTTGGTAAAACATCATACCTAGAAGGTCAAGGTGTTTCAATATGTTTTGATGTAAGTAAGTAAGTAAGTCAGTAAAGCTTTATTTATATAGCACCTTTCATACAAGAAATGCAGCTCAAAGTGCTTTACAACAGGAATAAGAACATAAAGTGAATATAAAAACATATATATATAAACATATACAAGCATAGAATGAATATAAAAGCAGGGGAAAACAGTAAAAAGAAAAGGTAAAGATAAAATACAATAAAATTAAATGTAAAAAAGGGAAACAATGTACAACCTCTGCCTTAACACTTAGTAACCGCTATCCATCTTCAGCAGAATACCTTTCCCTATCCATTTCATCTCCCTACCTTACACAGTCTTTCTGTACTTCTCACTGGCTTTCAAGTTCAAACATGTTCAAACATGGTTGAACAGACCTTGCATCATATTATTTTAACTAACTGGATTTGTAGCTTAACTGTCGTCTGTCTCTAGACACAGCAGCACAAAATCCCAGTCAACTGGATCTTGACAGAGATCAAATTAAAACCGCAGACTACACTTTTTTTAATAGATGCCATTTAGCTGATGCTTTTATTCAAAGGTAATTACATTGCACTGAGTGCATACATACATGTTTCAGTATATGGTGCCAGCGGGAATCGAACCCCGAACCTAAGTGTTGTTAGCGCCGTGCTCTACCAACTTTTAAAATCTTTTTTAATCAAAAAAATATTTTATTTTTAATTATCTACTGTACCTTATTTACACATTACAACACATAGGTAGGCATCAGCCCCCTATCAACTCAGAAAAAACAATAAAAGAAAAGAAAGTAAAAACAATAACAATTAATTCAAAATCATAAACTCTCCCCCATAGTTATAAAGGTGCTCCCTTCCCCAAACACCTTCTGAAATGTCTCCTTCTCCACATACATCCTTATTATCCCCACAACCCTTCTCACCAGAGCCTTAAACACATCCCACACATCCACCACCCTCTTTTCATAATGAGCCACATTCCTTCTCACCCTGACCGCATACCTCCCGTGACTCAATACATAATTCAACAAATTATTATATTATATATTATATCATATTGGTGCATGTCTGCTGCTTCCCCACATACGTCACACATCCTATCAACATTTGCATCAAACTTACTTATGATTACATTGTTAAATATCCTTTTATGCCTCAGTATAAAATCCATCTCCACACATTCTATGGAGTTCCACGTCACCTCCAAATTCTCCCACACCCTTCCCACCCTCATCTCTGGAAATACTCTCTCCCATACTTTCTCTGCAGCCGGCCTCCTCACCTTCCCATTCCTCAGTATCCAGTATATCATCCTCGTCTTCACACCTCCCATTTTAATTTTGACATCCCCCTTGCTTATAAAGAACCCTACCTCTCTTCTCTCCCCTTCCTCCTCCACTTCCCTATCCATCATTCCCTGTCCACTCCACTGACATCCACTCTTTAGTCCTTTTTAACATATTCCTCATTGCCCCCTCCCACATCTCATCTGCCATTTCTCTTACTGCATCCACCAGCACCATTGCAGCATAACTCCTCATAACTCCCAGTACAAATTCATACACCAAATCCCTCACATTTCCCAACCCAGCCCTCATCATTACCCTGTCATACAATTCCTTCCCCTCATACCTTATCCTTGGGTTTAAAAACACTGGTTGCTCCCACACCTGTCTCACATGTTCACATTCATAAGACACCCATGGTAGAAACTCTCCCCACGCCTCCAAAACTTGTAGAATGGTGCTACTCTCAACCTCCATAACCCTAACATCTTCATAATCTTCCCCAATATCCCTTCCCACTCCAAGGGAGCACATTTAGAGTCCTCAGGGAGGAACACAACAAGCAGGAGATACTGGTGGCCTTCTACCGCGGCGTAGTGGAGAGCATCCTCACCCACGGCATCTGCAACTGGTTCTCCAGCTGCACAACCGCGGAGAGAAATGCGCTACAGAGAGTCGTGAGAACAGCCCAGAAGATCACCGGCGCCCCCCTCCCCTCTCTGGAAGAGCTGTACAACACACGCTGTCTCAGGAAGGCCTCCAAGATCTCCAGAGACCCAACCCACCCTGGGTACGAACACTTTGCCCGGCTGCCCTCGAAAAGGCGGTACAGGACCATGGCCGCAAGGACAAACAGACTGAAGCTCAGCTTCTACCCCAGGGCCATCCAGGCCCTGAACACAGCAAAGACCTAGGTTCTAGGCCCTGGACAGTCTGGACGGATTGATGGCAGCTGCTGGATTGAAAAAAATCAGGTGTAGTGCTGAGGCACAAATGTGTACATTTCAAGCCTGCAAACTGCGACATTTTAAATGAATGTGCAATAACACTATGTGCAATATGACAACCCTAGTCGTCTTACCTGTACAGTATAGTATAGTGGATAGTGTACATAGCCTTTATTTATGTAAACCAGCTCCTTTCCCTTCTTGTTTTTTTAGTTTGTTTTTCTTTCCTAGCACCAGGGGAGCCACCCCTCCCAAATTTCGTTGTTTGGTACCTGTACTATAGCAATGACAATAAAGGCCATTCATTCATTCATTCATTCATTCATTCATTCATTCATTCATTCATGTCCCTACCTTCTCTTGACTCTATACCTAGAGTTATCCCTAACACACTAAAGTAATCATTCCTTTCCCTCAAACCTAATTATTCTCCCTCTTCCCTGCCTCACATTATATCCCACTTCTCTACATTCACATACATACTACACTCTCGATCACCCTCCCTCATACTTTTCCCTCACACTTTCACAATCCCTCTACATTTGATGCTAACAGCTCTGCTGACAGTGAGTATAGCAAAGCCGAAAGAAGACACCCCTGCCTCACAGACCTCCCTAACCTAAAACTATCTGTAAGTATCCCATTCACCCTCACGCAGCTCCTAGCCTCACTATACATCCTCCTCACCCACCCTATCATCCGATCTCCAAAACCGAATCTCCCTAGCGCTCTATATAAATACCTGTGATCCACCCTGTCAAATGCTTTATTAAAATCTAGACTAACCACTACCCCCCCCCCCACTAACTTTCATATGCTCTATCACATCCCTAATACTGCATACTGTGTCCACTATATCTCTGCCTGGTATACTATAAGCCTGTGTCTTCCCTACAACCTTCCCTATCACCCTCTTCATCCTATTTGCTAACACCCTTGCTAAAATCTTATAATCTGTGTTCATAATTGTGAGAGGTCTGTAATTCTCTAATTTTCCCCTACTCCCTTTATTATGGTAAAGTCTTACCATGTCTTATACACCATGCTCACCACCCCCATTGCCATAGTAGCTAGCATTGCTCCTCGTTCCTCCACCCATGTGAACACTTTCAATAAGATTGGCCCAGCAACTCTCTAAACTACTCATAAAACTCACCCATCTAACCCCGGAGTCTTATTCTTTTTCAATCCTTTTACTGCTTCCTCTATCTCTCTCATCCCTATTTCCCTATCACAAATGTCCTTATCTTCCTTTTCTATCTTCATCCTAACTGTTCCTAACACCTCTTATAAGCTCTCTTCATCCATCTCCTCTCTCCTAAATAAATCCTCATGAAAGCTCTGTACCCTCTCTACAAAATCACTAACTTGTTCTCCCTTCTCCCCCTTAACTCTACTATACAGTTCCTATTCTGTTTCATCTTCTCTAACCTCTAAACCCCAGTACATTTCTGTACATTTCTCCCTTTTTCAGCCTTTGCTCCCATCGGTCTCTTCCTGGACGCCTTTAACCCAGGAAAGTCCTCCTTGTCGCTGCCTACAACACGCTGCCTACAACAGGCTTTGCCTTTTCCATACCCCTCCACTGTCTCTCTGTCTATTGTCACGCTGTCTAGACTGCTCCCATATCTGTGGCACTTACATTCAGGGTAGTCCTTCATTATGTGTCCCGGCTGTATGCATATCCTGCACACTCTAACTTGCCTGTCATGGACCACTTTTCATTTCCATTTTATCATTCCTTGTGCAAACTGCAAATGATGTCACTCCCACAAACAGCCAAGCTGCTGGGGGAAGCCAAACTGACAATACCCCTTTTCACGTAATAGTAACTTGATTTAACTTCAAAACAATAATATATTCAGTTTGTTTCTACACTGTGTTCTCTCAGTTTCTCCAACAAAACTCTTCCTGAAAGCGGCGTGTTCAGTCACATGCTATTAACTGAGCCACAAAGGACACTTCAAGCTTCAATGTTGCTTGACCCACACTGTACAGTACAATGTGACCCTTTGTTAGGGCTTTCACACCGCCAAGGAACCGTTCCGGTTCGCATTCCCGAACCCAGTCTGGAACCGGCCAGCGCGCTCAGACCGAAAATAAATTGATTCGGCGTCTGAAAAGTTGGTTCGCAGCTGGAACCAGAAAATAGAGATTCTCAGCACGAACCAAAAACTAGAATTGTGACGTCGTCAGTGGATATTCTAGGCTGCAAAGACTAGCAAGAAGGAAGGAGACAAAATGGAATGTAATGTACATTTTGTAAGCCATTTCTATTCCAGTAATATTCCAGTGATACTGTAGTGGAAGATATTATCCTCATTTCCAGTGAAGTAACTGCCATCTTGTTGTGACATTTTTGTTTATCCCGCCCCTTCGTCACCAAACGTTGATGACGTTGATGGTTCCGGTTACACTGGTATGAAGTGTATTGTTTCGCTTGGTACAGTATATACATGTAACTCCAAAGGACTTACTAGCAGTGGATAGTGAGTTGGACTGGTGATCAGAAGGTCATGAGTTCAAATCCCACCAGGGAACACCACCACTAGTGCATCCTTGCACTTATTCCTAAATTACTCCAGGGAGACTGTCCCTGTAATCTCTAATTGTAAGTCGCTTTGGATAAAAGCATCTGCTAAACGGTCAAAATGTAAATGTACTACACACACACTCCCCCAACGGTTAAGGTTAAAAACAGCAGTATTCACTGTGAGCCAGAGCCACGGGTGCGTGTCAATCAGACTGGACTGTTTTCAGCAGGTAGCAAGGGTTCTGGAGAGTGCAGGCTGAAGAGATGCCCGTGCGTGGGCTGAACGAGCTGTCAGATGCTGGTCCTGCTCCATATGCTAAACACTGCAGCAGCTGCTCTATAGGTACCCCAGCCCAGCACGGCTCCCCCAGCCCAGCCCGGACCAGCCCAGCCCAGCCCGGACCAGCCCAGCTCAGCCCAGCCCAGCCCGGACCAGCCCAGCCCAGCCCGGACCAGCCCAGCCCAGCCCGGACCAGCCCAGCCCAGGCCGGACCAGCTCAGCCCAGCCCAACACTGCCAAGACCATCCCACCACAGGGGGCCTGATAGAGAGAGTAGAGGGGTAGAGGGGTTTTAACATTCTGCCAATGAACCGCCAGGGAGGTGAAGGGAGAATGGAGGGGAGGTGAGGGAAGGGAGCCATGCCAAATGGCCACCAGGCGCTGTTCCCTGTTCCCTGTTCTCCTGTTTCTGGCCTGGTGCTCAAAGGGGGCAGTGGCTTCACAAAAAATATATCTGTCATGGTGTAGCAGCAGGTGTGGGGGAGAAGTTGAAGTGTTTATGTGGAACTATTACAAGCATACCGTATCAGGTTGCTGTCTCTTTATTTACCAGACCCTTACCGTTTTTCTCAGACACCTGCTATGCCTTAGCAGCTATTCAACACAAGTCTTCGGATAATGAATCACTCTCACCCATCAGAGTCTTCTGATAGTCCATTAATGAATCACTCTCACCCATCAGAGTCTTATGATAGCTCGTTAATGAATCACTCTCACCATTCAGAGTATTCTGATAGCTTGTTAATGAATCACTCTCACACATCAGAGTTGCCTTTCCCCTACCATGTCCCAGAGTCCAATGTCAGTTGACAACGTAGCTCTGATGAGCGTTGTATTTTTTTTTAACCTTTATTTATACAGGTAAAAAACACATTGAGCCCCAAGGGCTCATTTTCAAGTGTGACCTGTTCACAGGCATACAACATCCACCACAAACAAATACAATACAAAACCTGGCCTACATAGTCTAAAACAAATCTAAAATGTCTTACCCTCGTAACCACATTGGCTTAATGTCATGTTCTGAGACAGGCTGTGTGTAAGTGTGTGTGTGTGTGTGTGTGTGTGTGTGTGTGTGTGTGTGTGTGTGTGTGTGAGATGGACATATGAGTGCTGGCAGTCCTTTTACTGTGGCTGGCAGTGACAGACACTTCCAAAGGAATGGGCCCACCGGCAGGGGGGCGGAAGGGTGAGGCAGGCCAGCCAAGGACTGAGACGTCAGACACAGTTGCTCACAGGGGACCTGGCTCTATGCGGGACCTCTTTGCCCCTCCTACCTCCATCCCTCTCTCTCCCTCCTCAGTTATGCCCCCTCCCGCCCCTCTCTCTTTCCCCTCAGCTGTCCTCTTTTCACGTTTTTCTCTTTCCCACTCTCTCTCTCCCTCCCTCTTTCTCAGGTGCACAGTTATGTGGTTTGGATCCCTTTTAATAATGCCATATATCAAGCAATCAGCAGGGAATACCAAATCATTGTTTTTATTAAAGAGAGAGGGAGAGGGAAACTAAGAAAAAAGAGAGAAAGTCAGAGAGAGAGATTAATTAATTAATTAATTTGGCCATTTAGCAGACGCCTTTAATCCAAAGCGACTTACAATTACGAATTACAGGGACATTCCCCCTGGAGTAACTGAGGGCTAAGTGCCTTACTCAAGGGCACACTAGTAGTGGTGTGGTTTCAGGCGGGATTTGAACTCACAACCTTCTGATCACAAGTCCAACTCACTATCCACTAGACCACCACTACCCCCTAGATAGATGAGTAGTGGGAATAGCGTGATAGGGTTGTGGGGTAGGGATGACATGGTTATTTCATTAGAGGAGATTCACACTCTAAATAAAAGAGGAGGCGTGTCACGCATTTACACAAACCGTCAATAAAGCAATGAGATGGGACGGTGCTTAACCAAACAGTCTGTCTGGAGAGAGACTACATGGCAGATATTTCACTCTCTACTGAGAGGAGGGAGAAGAAGAGGGAGAGAAGCACAGGGTTCCCACACCTTCTGAAACATCAAATTCAAGCACCTTTCAAGGACTTTCAAGACTCAATTCCCTCAAACTCAAGGACCCAACACGGCATAGTTTGAGACAGATCTAGATGAGAATTGATATAATAGGAACTATCCGCTCACAGACAACAATTAAAAAGAGAGGCTTGAATGTGTGAACACTCGATGGTCACTTGCCTTCCCTACCACAGCACAGCAAAACTATATATCAGTGGCGGCTGGTGATAACAATTTTGGGTGGGGCACAGGTTATGGGGGCATGCTCCACGGGGAAGAATATCAACTTTAAAATCTGGATTTTAGCATGAGAATATATATATAACTTGTATTAAAGGTCAAACTGCAAACACAACAAAAATATAATGTACGTACATTATGATGTATCGGACAGGTTGCTAAGTATGTGGCTGGCAAATAAGGAACAAATATTTACAAATGTTATGCAAACACACAGAGAAAGAAAACCATGGAGGAGGGAGACTATACTCTACTATATTACCATGAGAGAGAGAGAGAGAGAGAGAGAGAGAGAGGCTGAGAGAGGCTGAGAGAGAGAGAGAGAGAGAGAGAGAGAGAGAAAGAGAAAGGCAGAGAGAGAGAGAGAGAGAGAAAGGTAAAGAGAGAAGGAAAACCATGCACATATCTCTTCTAGTCGTGACGTGTAGTGATCATAAAGGCATTGGACTACAGGCCCATTATCCTGCTGTGAGAGCAGGTCGAGCAGGCGCCACAGGTATGGGCTATTACTATAAACACACACACACGCACTCTCTCATATAGTGTACTGTAGGACACACCTGGTCCTAGCATAGATTAGTATTTCTTATGATGATTGATGGATAGACGATTCCCTTCCTTTTACTTCCCTTAAATGTATTAGTTGTAAGTCGCTTTGGATAAAGGTGTCTGCTAAATGTCAAAAATGTAAATGTAACACACACACACACACACTACTGTAGGACACGCACGCACTGACGCACGCGTGCACACACACACACACAAACACACACACACACACACACTCCGACTACTGAAGGACACACACACACAGATACAGATTACTGTAGGACACACACACATGCACGCACGCACACACACACGCACACACACACGCACACACACACACACACACACACACACACACACACACACACACACACACACACACATTTAGACTAACAAACAAAAAAGAAAAGAAAAATAACACTGTCCAACTCCACCAAACCAGGTCAGAAACAAGGCTTCCAGAGTTGTTAAGGCTTTTGATGATTAATCAAAATCCATCAAAAAAACAAACAAAAAAAAATCATTGAAAAATAAAATTGCTTCTCATATCTTTATCGGGCTACACTACATGCCGGTGTACTTTAGGAGATAAGCTCCAACATGATATATAGATGTGAACATTTGTAGCATTTTGACACTATCTTGGACTCCGCGGTAGGCCTGGAAGGCAGGACTTTACACCGTGCGGACAGGACTTTGCTTAGTGGGAAGACCCGCGGAGGCGGCCTCATTATATCTACGAAGGACAGCTGGTGCTTAAACACGAAAACTGTAAGTAGCCACTGCTCCCCTGACCTAGAATACTTGACTGTTAAATGCCGACCCACATACCTCCCGAGGGAATTCAACACAGTGTACATAACATGTGTTTACATTGCGCCAAACGCGGATGGTAGCTTAGCATTGGCGCGGCTATATGACGTCATCAGTGGTGAACAAAGCGCGGACCCACAGGCAGTCCATATAATCGCCGGAGACTTTAATCATGCTGACCTGAAGGTAGTACTACCCAAGTTCTATCAGCATGTTAAATGTGCAACAAGAGGAGAAAAAACACTGGATAAGGTATACACCAACATCAAGCTTGCTTACAAGGCTAGACCGTTAGCTCATCTAGGCATGTCTGACCATGTGTCAATCCTCCTGATCCCAGCCTACACTACCATGAGGAAAAGTGCTCCCATCACCACTAAGACCGTCAGAACCTGGCCAGCAGGGTCCACTCCACTGCAGATCTGCCTAAATGACACCTCATGGCAGGAATATGAGCATGAGGACCTGGAACTGTTCACGTCGTCGGTTCTGAATCACATAGTGAACTGCACCAACTCAGTCACCGTGGACAAACGGGTCCGGGTCTACCCCAACACGAAGCCATGGATGACTGGGAAGGTCCAAAAACTGATCAATGAGAGGGACAACGCCTTCGCAGGGAAGGGCACACTGCTGTACAGCACCACCAGGGCTAACCTAAAGCGCGGCATCCGGGAGGCCAAGGCAGACCACAGAGAGAAGATTGATGAATGCTTCCTGAGCAACGACTCCAGGCGGGTGTGGCAGGGGGTTCAGCACATGACAAACTTCAGAGCCAACAGGCTCACAGCCGCAGAGGACGACCCCCTGCTGGCAGAAAAGCTGAACTCCTTCTACGCCCGGTTCGACGAGGGGCGAACAGAGGTAACCACAACACAAACACCACTCTCTCCAGCTCTCAGCAGCCTCACCCTCACAGAGCATGAAGTGAGACGCGTGCTGAAGGCGGTGAACCCCAGGAAAGCCTCAGGGCCGGATGGCGTCCTGGGACGGGTGCTGAGGGACTGCGCCGACCAGCTGGCCGGGGTTTTCACCAACATCTTCAACCAGTCCCTGTCCCAGGCCACCATCCCACCCTGCCTGAAAACTTCAACTATCATCCCAGTCCCGAAGAAAAGCACGGTGAGCTGCCTAAACGACTACCGCCCGGTGGCACTCACACCAATCATCATGAAGTGCTTCGAGAAACTAGTCCGGGCCCACATAGTCACACGCCTCCCGCCCAACCTGGATCCATACCAGTTCGCCTACAGAGCCCACAGGTCCACAGAGGACGCCATCGCGACGACTCTCCACTCCACTCTATCCCACCTGGAGAGGGGAAACAGCTACGCGAGACTGCTCTTTGTGGACTTCAGCTCTGCCTTCAACACCATCCTTCCAGACAGGCTAGTGACCAAACTACTAGACCTGGGACTATCACACTCTATATGTGCATGGATCAAGGACTTCCTGTCCGACCGCCCCCAGAGGGTGCGGGTGGGCTCCCACACCTCCACAGCCCTCAGACTCAGCACTGGGTCCCCCCAGGGCTGCGTGCTAAGCCCCATCCTCTACAACCTCTACACCTACGACTTCACCCCCGTCCACCCCAGCAACTCCATCGTAAAGTTTGCAGACGACACCACCGTGGTGGGCTGCATCTCGGGGGGGGGGGGAGGCGGCGTACAGGGATGAGGTAGAGCAGCTGAGCAAGCTGTGCAAGGTTAACAACCTGCTGCTGAACCAGTCAAAGACCCAGGAAATCATCGTGGACTTCAGGAGGAAAAAATCTGAGGTCCAGCCCCTGCTCATCGACGGAGAGAGCGTGGAGAGAGTCTCAACCCTAACCCTAAGGTTGCAGAGAAATAGGAAATGTTAGAATAGGTATAGCATAGCATAGAGTACAGCACAGTGTTTTATCTGTACAGTATACTGTAGTATAGTGGATAGTGTACATAGCCTTTATTTATGTAAACCAGCTCCTTTCCCTTCTTGTTTTTTTAGTTTTTTTTTCTTTCCTAGCACCAGGGGAGCCACCCCTCCCAAATTTCGTTGTTTGGTACCTGTACTATAGCAATGACAATAAAGACCATTCATTCATTCATTCATTCATTCATTCATTCATTCATATTTTGATCATCACATGTTAGGAAAATGTAATCAACATCTCTCTGGTATTTACTGTACAAAAGCAAACTATTAAAAGAAGAAATGTTGCTTTGTGATGTCAAAGGCAGCGGCACTAACAATGTACATTAACAATTATTCTGATATCAAGTCCAACAAAAACATGTAGACATGAGTGTACTTATATATGCACTTACTCAGACAGAAGGAGGATTACACTGACGCTAATGCTAATGCTAGCTTGCGAACTCGTAGTGAATATTCACACTTTTTAAAAAGCTGGGACCGGCGTGTACATCGTGGACCTCGTGGACCATGGTGCCGTTCAGCATCTGCTTGGACCCAACCAAATTGTCTTTTAGTTCAGAAGCACTTCTCCCAGTAGCACATGCAGCCGCCTCCATTGTTTCACTTCCAAAGTGAGCCGGCAAAGTCACGTAACAGTAATGAGGTCTACAATTGGCTATGGGGAGTTGCCTCCCCCTCCTCCATCTGGACGATCAATTGGCTATGGCGGAGATCCCTCCCCCTCCATCCGGATATGATGTAATCTAGCATCTATATTTGCTCTCCGGGGCGCATTCTTTGCGCCCCGGCCGGGAAATAGGAGACAGCCAATTGGAGCGCTGCTACAGCTCACGTGTAAGTCAAAAGTATTTGGCCTGCCATAGACTTGCATTCGACCGGCGCCCCGACTCCTCCCCTATGCATTTTAACAGTGAATTTTACACACACGCAGATAAAATGTTTATTGTATTGGAGGATTTTTAATGAATGCTGATAGGCGCCGACAGAATATCAGCCGCATTTTGTGAATAAACAATGTTTATTTTAAAAAAACTTTTACAAATCGCAACTAGGAAGTCAAGGTGGGGGCGGCGCCCCAGCGCCCTCTATTGGCCAGCCGCCACTGCAATATATTGTGAAATATGTGTAAAGTTAAGCAATACAGAGACTTATTTACTAGTTGACGAGCTAAGTAAAACATTTTTGAATATATATACTTTTTAGAGAGAGAGAGAGCGAGAGAGAGAGAGAGAGAGAGAGAGAGAGAGAGAGAGAGAGAGAGAGAGAGAGAGAGAGAGAGAGAGAGAGAGAGAGAGAGAGGGGGAATTCAAGCACTTTCAATGACCCATGTCTATTTTCAAAAACTTTTAAGACCTTGATATTTTTTTCTCAAATTCACAAACTTTCAAGGATTTCAAGGACCCGTGGGAACCCTGGAAGCAGCACCCCACCCTGTCACACTACTGCAATAGACCACAGCACAGATACATGTTCGGAGTTATGGATGACATTGTTCCTGCTGGTGCTGCTAATGACAGTAAGGGTTACCGTTGTTATTGGCACACCAAGCACTGTTGATACTATAGTATTAGAAAAACAACTGACATTGTTCAGCCTTCTGCTGTAGTTGTCTATTAAACATTTTCTCAAAATGCTTTAAGGTATACTCATAGTGCTTTCACACTGCCAAGGAGCCGTGCCCATTCCCGTTCCCATTCTGGAACCTCTGGTGCTTGGTGCTGTCTGGAACCTCTGGTGCTTGGTGCTGTCTGGAACCTCTGGTGCTTGGTGCTGTCTGGAACCTCTGGTGCTTGGTGCTGTCTGGTGAACCAGCCCTGTCTGGCAAACCAGCCCGCTTTCATACCAGTGTAACCGGAATCATTTTAAACAAGATGGCAGCTACTTCACTGGAAATGAGGATAATATCTTCCACTACAGTATCTGAAATAAACACTTTTTTCTATGAAACAAAAGCAAAAGACACGTTCCATATAGGTTAGATTAGATTTTGTCTCCTTCCTTCTTGCTAGTCTTCACAGCCTAGAATATGACACACCCACTGATGACGTCACGGTTCTAGTTTTTGGTTCGCGCTGAGAACCATTATTTTCTGGTTCCAGCTGCGAACCAACTTTTCAGGCTCCAAACCAAATGATTTCTGTCTGAATGCGCCGGCCGGTTCCAGACTAGGGTCGTGTTCCCAAACAGTTCCTTGGCAGTGTGAACGCCCTATCAACCTATGCGTGAACGCGCAATATGGAGGAGTAGGGCAAGGCAAGGGGTGTCTTGGGATTGGGCCATAGTAAGTAAATAAGTTGTATTTCAAGCCATACTAGTACCACGCAAAAGCGGGGTGACTACCAGCAGAACTAGATCTAGTGTGAAGCAATGATGTGAATAACGGCGTTAAAATAAACGGAGTTGCTAACGGCGTTATTTTTTTCAGTAAAGGGTAATCTAATTGATTACTATTTCCATCGTTATAACGCCGTTACCGGCGCGTTACTAGTTACTTTACTGAAGCTTCTCATTGTCATCCGACCTCAGTCACAGCTGCAAAGGTGTTTTTTGTTTGTTTGTTGGTGAGGGGGGAGGGGAGGGGCGAGACAACCGCGCAAGTGATCATGATTGGCTATGGTAGAGTTAAGTGATCATGATTGGCTATAGTAGAGTTAAGTGATCATGATTGGGTATGGTAGAGTTAAGTGATCATGATTGGCTATGGTAGAGTTAAGTGATCATGATTGGGTATGGTAGAGTTAAGTGATCATGATTGGGTATGGTAGAGTTAAGTGATCATGATTGGCTATGGTAGAGTTAAGTGATCATGATTGGCTATGGTAGAGTTAAGTGATCATGATTGGCTATGGTAGAGTTAAGTGATCATGATTGGCTATGGTAGAGAACATGTCATGGTAAGCCAACCATAGTTCAGTGTTGTGCGGATGTTTCTACACACAAACCACACGCGCGCACAGCACCACACACACACTGTAACTATCAGAGAGATACACGCAGCAATGATATATTATATATAATAGATATTACACTGTAACTATCAGAGAGAGACACGCAGCAATGATATATATATTATATATAATAGATATTACACTGTAACTATCAGAGAGAACCACACAGCAATGGCGAGTCCCGAGTGTTCTGAGGTGAACGTGGCGTTTTCACGGTGGAAGTACAGGCACTATTTCAGTACTACTTTAAAAGCACTTCATATTGTTTAACTGTTTACTTTTGTAATGAAGAAAATACTTGAAGTACAATATGTCTACCAGTTGTGGTCTGTTGAAGTGCAATAAATATGTCAAAATCGAGTGTTATGAGAAATCTCCCAGAATGCCTTGCGAATCATCGTCAAGAAAAAGAAAAAAAGCTTTTTGCTAATTTGCTCAAGAATTGCCAACACGTGGCCCTTTTCACCAGACTATGTCACATTTGATGAGGACAGAACATAAGTAGAATAACTGCCTCTCTCCACTCTGGAACTAATAAGCTTGTTACTCCCCAATGATTAGAATATAGTATTTGCTACCACCTACAGCTATTAATACAATAGCATCGATTTTCTCCACTGCTAATATTTCAACATGAAGTTATTGCATCCCACTGTAAATCCATGACAGAAGCCACTGGTGCAATAAACACAACACACATCTCCACATCACCATCTGTTCTACTACAGGGTGATTTAAACAATACTGTACATGTTGATTTTACTGACAAATTGTACTGACTGAATTCCTGGAGGGTCTCCGTTGTTTTAATCTCACCCAAGTTGACTTCCTCACACAACAGCCATGGTCACGTCCTCGACCTGGTCTTTTCCACTGGCATCAACATTGGAAATCTGTCTGCTACTGACTTCACCAACTTTGACCACCAAGCCATTCTCATTGATGTTGACATCGCCATCCCTGACCTGGAGTAGAAATACACCATTATGTTCCAGAACCTCAAGACCATCTACACTGCCTTTTTCTCCGCCTGCCTCTCTGTGAACATCTCTGAATCCCCCCCGACTGAGTGGACACCCATCTCAATCCTCCCTTTTCTGTCCAAAATATTGGAACGAGATCAAAACCTACCTGTACTCCAATGATCTACTGCTCTCCTCTGATGCCAGATGCCTCAGCATCCTCCTTGACCTCAGTGCTGATATAAAATAGCATTTCTCAGAGATTCAAAATGACAGGAAAGGTGAACAAAATTATATATTGGTCACTTGACACACAGCATGGTGTTCTGTTGGTTCCCTATGAAATATGCTGTGTGATACTGTGCCATAGCTTAGACCCCTGGCATGGCTGCTCGCAGCTATATTTATTATTCATATGTTTATGTTGCTGTTGCTCAATATACCGTGAGATGCTTCATGCTAGAGACTTAAAACGTGGTAGTATGATAGGAAGTGGTGACCACTACACTGAAATATAATATTACCTCTGTCATGATGAACAAAAACCTCAAATTATTAAAACTAGGAACAGCTATGAAAACACCTTAAACACTGTACGTACCATCAATGGACTGGATCCGTTTTGTTGACCATTTGAACAAACTACATGGCTGTTAACCAATGAATTATCCAGGGTCACTTAAATGGCTATTAATGTTAACATTTGGTACACATGCCCTGGGGTATGTCAGCAGCGGAGACAGCTCAGAACAAAAAAGCCCAAGAGTTCTGAACAAAATGTAGCCTAAATGGAATTCAGGAAATTTAAACTTAAACAAATTGCTACTAATACAGGCTTTATGTGACAATGGAACATTACATATTATTGCAAAACTATGTCGTTTGTGATTATTTTGTTTGAAGTTTCTTAAGTCTGAAGAGATGTTGGCATGTCATTTCAATAATGCTAACTTAGGTGCAGTTGGAATACTGTCTTGGAGTTATACAGTTAAGTTAGGAAGCTTTCACTACTGGCCTGGGGGTAAGATGATATTTCATCTAAACATGAAAATAGGCTGAACCATCCCTTTAAGTGCCCAGCTAAATTGCATGAAATTACAATGGCTGCTCTTTGTGACCCTATCTGACTAAGAGTAATGGGGAGAGAGACAGGGAGAGCCCACATGGTAATGGCCATATTTAGAAGGAGCATCAATCATCTTCTGGGCTGAAAAGCCCTCATTCCTCACCACAGATGGGTGTGGTGACGCCTCTAAAACAAACAGTTTTCTCAGCCCACTCCAGCTTTTAGGAAAAATCAATAGCACTGAGTCATCATCGCTACGGATTATAGCTGTTAACAAATTCAGGCTGCTATAGGTTAGAAAGCATATGAATGTGTTTAATTAATTGCTACTGAAACCACAAACTTACACCTGCTCACCAACTTGGACGGTAAAGCTTATGTGAAATTGTGATTGGCTGGAGGTGACAGCCCACCAATGATCACAACACATCCATTGCCCTTCCATGGGCTGAGGGATCCTGGATACAACTATGAAAAAGTATGAGTGAGTGCCTACTAGTTAGGGAAGACAAAGTGCACATTTGTGAGCTGGCTGTATCTAATCCCATTGTGTCCATGTCTATATCTCTGAGCAGGGACCAGAGGCTCACAGTGGAGGGATAGTCAGAGTTGCTCGAAGACACTGGGGATAAGGGGCCGAGAATACTGCACAGACATCACCCTTGTATCTGTGTAGTCTTGAAAGACAGGTCGCCTACTCGCACAGTTGCTCACATCCACGGATGCATTCTAGCATACACACACACATTTGTGCATGCACACTCACACACACACACACACACACACACACACACACACACACACACACACACAACCTGCTGAGAGGTCAGAGTGACGGAGTTGTGGTTGAGGATTAATTAAAAGCAGACTGATGAGCAGTTATTTTCCTCCCTGTAAAGCTTAATGATTTGTAGCTTAACGAAGAGCAGAATGATTAAGACAAAGAGATAGAGGGGGGGGGGGGGGGAGAGAGAGAAAAGCAGCTGTCAGAGAAATGAGTGAGAGATGGGCTAAAGAGATGGAGATAAGAGGCAGGATAAAGGGAAAGATTGATAAGGGTGTGAGACAGAGAAAGACAAGAAATAGCGAGAGGGAAGGGGGATGACAATGGTTTGGGTGTCTATGAGAAGCGTGAGTTTTCCCTGTGTTTTCAGCAATAGCAGTGTAGTTCTGTGATTCAGAGTTAAGAGAATGCAAGGTGCAGGGGGGTAACATGAGAACATTTGGGGAGATTGAACACCAGACGGGCAGCAGCATTCTGGATGAGCAGCAGAGGTCTGATGGCGGAGGCGGGGAGCCGGCCAGGAGTGTGTTGCAGTAGTCAAGGCGGGAGATGACCAGTGACTGGGTCAAGAGTTGCGCTGCTTCTCTGGTGAGTAATGGTCGTGTCCTTCTGATGTTGTAAAGGAAGAATCTGCAGGAGCGTGCTGTCACTGCGATGTTCTCCGCACAGGATTGGCGGTTGTCCAGGATCACTCTAAGGTTCTTGGCTGTCTGGGAGGGGGTTACAGTAGAGTTCTCCACTGTGATGGAGAAGTCTTGGAGAGGGCAGGCTTTCCCAGGGATGAAGAGTAGCTCGGTGTTGTTACAGTTAAGCTTGAGATGGTGGGCTGACATCCATGTAGAGATGTCAGCGAGACATGCAGAGACACGTGTTGCCACATGTAGGTCAGAGGGGGGGGGAGGACAGGAAGAGTTGAGTGTCATCCACGTAGCTGTGGTAGGAGAACCCGTGTGAGGAGATTACCGAGCCAAGAGTAGTATAGAAGGAGAACAGTAGAGGCCCTCGGACAGAGGCCTGGGGTACCCCAGTGGTGAGGGTTTGTGGAGAAGACAACAATTCGATCCAAGTCACCAGGTAGGAAGCAAACCAGGAGTGTGCGGTGCCAGAGATGCCCAGTTCTGAGAGGAGGGAGAGAAGGATCTGGTGGTTGACTGTGTCGAAGGCAGCGGACAGGTCCAGGAAGATGAGAACAGAGAGGGAGGAAGCTTGAGCAGAGTGGAGGGCCTCCGTGGCAGCAAGAAGAGCAGTCTCAGGGGAGAGCCCAGCCTTGAAGCCGGATTGGTGGGGATCCAGATGTTCCATCTTCCGGAGATAGTCAGTCAGTTGTTTAGGTGCAGCACGTTCAAGGGTTTTGTAAGGGAAGGAGAGAAGACATACCGGTCTGTAGTTGTGGACAGATGATGGGTCAAGGGTAGGTTTCTTGAGGAGAGGCTTGACTCTGCCTATCTTGAAGGCAGCTGGGACAGATCCTGTGGATAAGAAGGATTTGATTACGGTGGTAAGGTAAAGAAGGATGTTGGAGGAAATGGATTGAGGGGAGGGGATGGGATCGAGAGGGCTTGTGGTTGCCCGCTTGGATGTGATCAGTGTGAGAATCTCATCAGGGGAGAGGGGGGAAATGATGATAAGCCAGAGACAGAGTGTCGAGCAGAGAGTGTAGAAGGAGTGTTAGCAGCGTTGGTAGGAGGGGAAAAGGTGCTGCTGAGGTCATCAACCTTTTTTTCTCAGTAGGTGACAAAGTAATTGGCAGACAGGGAGGAAGGAGGAAGGGGTTGAGGAGTGTGGAGAATGTGGAGAACAGTTTTCTAGGATTAGAGGCAGAAGAATGTATTTTGGAATGATAGTAGGATGCTTTAGCAGCTGATGCAGAGGAGGCGTAGTTGGAAAGGAGAATGATAGAGGTTTAGGTCGTCAGGGAGGACGGTTTTTTCCCATTTCCTTTCAGCTGCCCTGAGCTCCATTCTACAAGCATGTAGCGTTTCAGAGAGCCAGGGAGCATGTGGAGAGATTGTGCTGGCTTCAAGGTTAGTGGCCAGAGGGCATCGAAGGATGAGGTGATAGCGGACAGGAGGGTGGAGGATGCTGAGTCAGTGGATAGAAGGGAGAAGGATTCAACAGAGGGTAGGGAGGATAAGACAGAAGAAGAGAGGGTGGTGGGGGACAGGGTAGGTTGCAACGAGAGGGTATAAAGTGGTTAGAGACTGACAGGAAAGAGGTGGTTTTGAGGGGGGGGAGAAAGATACAAAAGTGATGATCAGAAACGGGAAGAGGGGTAACAGTAAGGTTGGAGGATCATTACCTCACCTTTATGGGAGGATCTGGTGAAGACAAGGTCGAGCTGATTGCCTGCCTTATGAGTCGGAGGAGAGCGGGACAGGGTAAGGTTGAAGAAGGGGAGACGGTCAAGTACTCCAGATGAGAGAAGCTTCTCTGACTGGAAGTTGTCACCCAGTAGTACGAGAGGTGTGCCGTCATCAGGGAAGGAGCTGAGAAGGGCATCCATCTCATCTAGGAAGTGACCGAGCTGACCTGGGGGGCAATGTGAAGTTTGACAGGGGAGGAGACAGAAACAGCATGGAATTCGAAGGAGGATATTGACAGATGTGACAGGGAAAAGACAGTATGTGACCACTTAGGCGAGATGAGTCCTGTGCCTCCCCCTCAGCCAGAGGGTCTAGAGGAATGAGAAAAGGAGTAGGCATCAGAGAGGGCTGCTGGTGTAGCTGTGTTTTCAGGTGAGATCCAGGTCTCAGTGAGAGTGAGGAAGTTGAGGGACATGAACGAAGCATAAGCTGAGATAGCCTCTGCTTTCCGGACTGCTGACTGGCAGTTCCAAAGACCTTCCACAGCAATGAAGTCATGGTCAGTAGAAGATGGTGGATAGTTGAGATAGGAAGGGTTGCGAGGGGGGATGTAGCGTCTATGTGTCCTCCTGAATGTCAGAAGAACAGGAATAGGGAAAAAATTATTTGATAAAATACCTTTTTCATTTCATTTGTAATGTCCTGAAAAAGCACAATTTCATCATTTTAAAACTTTCAGATAAGCTTGTTTTGTGTGTAAAAGTCTTCATGGCCTTGCAACACCTCCCCTGGGAGTCTTCATGGCCTTGCAACACCTCCCCTGGGAGTCTTCATGGCCTTGCAACACCTCCCCTTTCTTAAACAGAGAGCTGTGGAAGGCATGACCACCAGGGCTTGCTAGAGTGGAGACTGTGAGATTTGCACCTTCAGAAAGAATGTCATATCTGTCGTTGGTGGAATAGTCTCCCAGTTACAATAAGGGAATGCCCAATGTATCCAACCTTTAAAGCAAACCTTAAGAAATGGCAAACCAATACTGTAACCATAACCACCCATAACTCTCTCTGGGCATCCCCTTGTTGCACTACAGACTGTCCAGCTACCTTTCCCCCAGTACCATTGCACTACCTCATTTTCTTTCCTATTTTTCACTTTTACCTATGCACTTTATTTTCTACTGCACCAATATATGTCCCTATGGTCACATACTCATTGTTTTAAGTCCTATTGTATTCTGTTGTGATGTTGTCCATTATTCTTTTTTTTATTTTATCTATCGTACGATTTTATGTCATGAGGACTACGGATACAAATTAGCTCACAGCTAAATCCGGCATATTTACTGTCACCATACTTTGTATAAGTGACTGTTCATTAATGTGCACTGTCCTGCACATTGCGAAACAGCTACGCGAGACTGCTCTTCGTGGACTTCAGCTCCACCTTCAACACCATCCTTCCAGGCAGGCTAGTGACCAAACTACTAGACCTGGGTCTATCACACTCTATATGTGCGTGGATCAAGGACTTCCTGACCGACCGCCCCCAGAGGGTGCGGGTGGGCCCCCACACCTCCACAGCCCTCAGCCTCAGCACTGGGTCCCCCCAGGGCTGCGTGCTAAGCCCCATCCTCTACAACCTCTACACCTACGACTTCACCCCCGTCCACCCCAGCAACTACATCGTAAAGTTTGCAGACGACACCACCGTGGTGGGATGTATCTCGGGGGGGGACGAGGCGGCGTACAGGGATGAGGTAGAGCAACTGAGCAAGCTGTGCAAGGTTAACAACCTGCTGCTGAACAAGTCAAAGACCCAGGAAATCATCGTAGACTTCAGGAGGAAAAAATCTGAGATCCAGCCCCTGCTCATCGACGGAGAGAGCGTGGAGAGAGTCTCAACCCTCCGATTCCTGGGACATCACATGCGGGATGACCTGACCTGGAAGGACAACACAAAAGGCACCATCAAGAGGGCACAACAGCGGCTATACACCCTGAGATGCCTCAGGAAGGAACACAGCAAGCAGGAGATACTGGTGACCTTTTACCGCGGCGCAGTGGAGAGCATCCTCACCTACGGCATCTGCAACTGGTTCTCCAGCTGCACAACAGCGGAGAGAAATGCGCTACAGAGAGTAGTGAGAACAGCACAGAAGATCACCGGCGCCCCCCTCCCCTCTCTGGAAGAGCTGTACAACACACGCTGTCTCAGGAAGGCCTCAAAGATCCCCAGGGACCCGACCCACCCTGGGCACGTACACTTTACCAGGCTGCCCTCGAAAAGGAGGTTCAGGACCCTGGCCGCTAAGACAAACAGACTGAAGAACTGCTTCTACCACAGGGCCGTCCAGGCCCTGAACACAGCAAAGACCTAAGTTCTGGGCCCTGGACAGTCCGGACGGATTGTATGGCAGCTGCTGGACTGAAAAAATCAGGTGTAGTGCTGAGGCACAAACATGTACATTTCAAGCCTGCAAACTATGACACTTTAAATAACGTGAAAAAATACTATTGTGCAATATGACAACCCTAGTCGACTATCTGTACAGTATAGTACAGTGGATTGTGTACATAGCCTTTATTTATGTAAACCAGCTCCTTCCCTTCTTGTGATTTTTTTTTTTAAAGTTTTTTTTTTTTTTTTTCCTTTCCTAACACCAGGGGAGCCACCCCTCCTAAATTTCGTTGTTTGGTACCTGTACTGTAGCAATGACAATAAAGTCCATTCATTCATTCATTCATTCATTCATTCAAATATTGTGTTTTACATTTGATTGCCTCAAGGCCTTATGATATCCTCCACACTAGGCATTTGAACATATAAAATTGCTGACTAACCACTGGCATTGAATTTTGAGGTTTTAGTCAACTTTGTAACATCGGTGGTGTTTCCGGTCAAAAATGACCGCCATAGGAAATTAATGGATAACACAAGTTGTAACAAGCTACAACATTCCAGGATGTATCAGACCTGTTCAAATACCTCATATATAAAGTTTGACACATTTCAAACTAAACAATTAGGTGTTTGTTATGGGAACCCTTCTCTTTCCGGTGCTTATTTGCCCATCCGAACAAGACCTTCCAGACTAAACATTGTTTAGTCTGGAAGGTGTGGTTCACCTGGGGTGAAAGAGAAGGGTTCCCATAACTCTGGAAGGTATGGTTCTGATGGACACATAAGCACGGGAAAGAGAAGGGTTCCCATAACAAACACTGAAATGTATCAAACGAAACAGGTGTTTGTTATGGGAACCCTTCTCTTTCCCGTGCTTATGAAATGTATCAAATGAAACAGGTGTTTGTTATGGGAACCCTTCTCTTTCCCGTGCTTATATGCCCATCCAGTTATTCAGGTTAACCAATAGTCTACATTGTTTATGTCTCATACAACTTTGCACAGTATATGTTGAGATGTTGAAGAACTGATCCAATGTGTTGTTTGGCAGAGATATATAGAGTTTCAGGGTGTAACTGGCCTTCTTATTTGAAATTCTCAAAAACGGAAATGAAATATTCAATTTCTACTGTGTATTTAGTCACATTACAGTAATTTGGTCATATCTATGTTCATTTTTTAACATCTCACAGGTCTCAGCTTTCACCAGGTACCAAATGTAGCAAATTTGATCATGTAGTTTTGGAGATATGAAGCAGTTAATCAGACCGGTCTAATTAGACAAAACAGAACACCAAGGATGGGGGGGCAAACATGAACACAACCGGAGGGTTAAATAACATTTTAGACCTTTAGAACCCTGCAGGCGACTCATGTGGTCCCTGTGGGCGACCAGGGGCCTATTCCATGTGTTCTATGTGTTCTATGTGTTCTATGTGTTCTATGTGTTATGTTATTCCATGTGTTCTATGTGTTGTGTTATGTGTTATGTTATTCCATGTGTTCTATGTGTTGCCAGGGTACCAAGAAATGAAACGAAAAAGAAATGCCTGCAGATTCAACAGTGCCAACATTTGACATGACACCGCCTGTCATTTTAAGTGAACGAGAAAAGAACTGTGGCGTACCTAGTCAGATCTCGAGTTGGCGAGCAAATCCGACAAAGGAGCCTGCTGTATGGCGCACCACCTGATCAGCACCTGCACGTCTTTTGATTGGATACGCTCTATTGGGAGGCAGAGCTAGCAAACTGAACTTGATCGAGCTAATTTGTGTAGATGTAAGCTGTTGTTCTACAAGAAGCCACAATGGCTGAAGGAGGAGAAGAGGTAGATTTGGTGACATATAACAATGCCATTTTCAAGAAGAACCTTCCAAGAAAAGCTAGACATAATCAGAAGAGAACGGCCAACCCCGACGTTAGCGACGCTATCCATGTAGAAAAGGACTTATTGGTGGAACAACTGTATAAGAGTCATTGAAGTCTTCTTGAGGAAAGAAAGGAGGATGGATTTTGTGTTCAAATAATCAGTTGTTTTGGTGAGTACAAAGCATTAAATTTTTTCTGCAAGAGATGTAGATATACTGAGCGACCCTGGGGTCCGTAGATGTGTGTGGTGTTGCGCACTGGCCCAGCTGTGTGAGTAAGTGGGGCTTCAATGCAATCTTTTAATCACTTCCCGGGGTGCTACCGTCGAAAACACCCCCGTGACCGTATGAACATGAGGAAGATAACCCAGCCTTGAATGGACTCGATACGGTTCTCCTATCGAGATTGACAGACCAATAAGCAAAGTTCGGGAAATAACTGACGCTTTCGTTTTCATGCAATTAATTTAATACACCCAGACAAGGTGCCGCTATAATAAAAATTACAGCGCCCAGTTATACTGCGTTTCTGTCTAAATGGATAGTTTCTAGAGCCATGGTGTGTCATAATGATGGTATTAAGAGGTGGAATAATTCAGGTAGGAGTAGGACATCACTGAAGGCCTAGGTGTGAAATGCACCGCCCACCACTGGGCATCAGGGAGGCCAAGCTCAATCACAAGCTGCGGATCGAGGAGCACTTCCAGAGCACCTCAGACCCCTGTCGTATGTGGCAAGGCACCCAGTCCATCACTGACTACAAACGCCAAAACACAGCCCCCACCAGCACAGCATTCCCACCCGACGAGTTAAACTCAGGGCTTGACGCTTACCTTTTCCCCAGGTAGCACTGTGCTACCATGTTGAAAAATTTAGTAGCACACCAAGAATTTCAGTAGCACAATGAAAATTGCGCAATTTTCGTCAACAACGACAACAAATTATCATAATCATAACATATCAAAATGATCATAACCGGCTCTTGGCCGTAATAAAAATGGAGACTCACACAATGTAAAGGGGAAGTAAGAATCTTAATTTCAGTTGGCCCACGGTTCGGTATGAACCTCGGTTTTTGGGTCACGGTTCACGGTTCGTTTTTTTTGTTTGTTTCAAATGCTACTATTTATTTACAAACTGTTACTTTATTTTGCTTATACTTATGGAACTTTAACATTTAGACACATTCCAGAATATGACTGGTAAATTGTATAATATAAATATATATAAACAAAACACTTTCAAATGTAAAAAAATTACAGAAACACTTTCAAATGTGACGTGTTGTGGATTGGAACTACGGATCATAAACTTTCAAATGATGTGTCATACATTGAAATCCGAAAAAAGCTCACACCGCTTGCAGCATTACGGTAATCAGTAAACACCGGTGTTGTGCTTACTCACAGTCCCACACCACAAGACCCCAAGTAAAGAAGACTAAACAGAGTTTCCGAGGGAACAAAGTGAGATTCTTGGTGCTTTCAACTTGAAGTTTTAAAGTACCCACTCGATATAATAAACAACAGTTTAACGATCACTAAACACTTATCATTTGTGTATTGGATTCATTATTCTCGTTTGCCGGAGGCTACTGGTAAGGGAGGGTTGATTTGTAAACATACTTTCGTTTTAGCTCGTGTTCAAAAGCAAGAACTGTGTGTTCATCTAGTTATGTGTAGTTATGTGTTTTTAGCATGTCGATGTTCTCCCAGTATGTTGTCATGTTATTAAAATACAGTTTAGACCTTCGTAGCGATGTGTTTTGTTAGCTGTTAGCCGCTAGCAGCGTTTGTTGTGGTTTGGTCAGATTCACTTTTCTCCCATTCAGTGTTTGAGATGAACCAACATTCAAATACGCCTGTCGTGTTCAATCTTTCTCTGATTTGAATGTATGACACATCATTTGAAAGCTTACAATCTGTAGTTTAAGCATGTGTAAAAACTGAAAAAGTACGTTGCACATTTCACCAGGAGCTGTCACATATTGGTTGTTGGTTATAATTGTATAGCCTATTGGTTGTTTTCTGGTGTTGTTTTGCTCTGTTTGTAGTCTACTTGATGTATTTTTATCAGCTGTTAAATCACCACAGCGGTTAATCCACTAATAGAGATAATAGCAGATTGAAAATGCTTGTAGCTAACTACTCTATATCTCGTGGTTGCAGCTATTGCGAATTGCTATTCACGCGAGTCAGCTGTGAATCACCGCAGGTCCTTGACGCTTGTTGCAAAAATGGATGACGAACGGCTGATACTTGAGGTGGAAAAATATATATTTTTGACAGTGGAGCAGGTAGAACGTTGATGGTGACAACGCTCAGGTGGAGCTTGGACAACGGGAAGTTGACACAACACCGATGGAGAGGTGACGCAACGCAGTAGGTGGAGCTTGGGCGTAACGCAACCCCAGTCAAACGTTTGACTGCAGTATCTATTCTATGCGCCTTATAATCCGGTGCGCCTTATAATCCGGTGCGCCTTGTGTATGAAAAAAATTCTAAAATAGGCCATTCATTGAAGGTGCGCCTTATAATCCGGTGCGCCTTATAGTGCGGAAAATACGGTACCCATTATGCGCATTTTAAGCATATAGGACTCGCGTGAAGCATTTCTGCGACACGCGTTTCTGTTCACTGTTTTCATTCCCTCATCGCTTATACACATAGGTTTGACTGCGCATGACAGTAGTTCAGCAGTTAGTCGCACTGGTGCGATTGAATGTATTTCCAAGTCGCACAGAAATATATTCACTCGCAAATGCGACCAAAACAGTCGCACTGTCGAGCCCTGAAACTACTTCTACACTTGCTTCGACCGGGACAACAAAGAAACAGCCACCAAAACCGAGCCCCTCCAAGATGACCAGCCACTCACACTCTCTGAGGAGGTCTTTAACATTAGTTTAACGATCACTAAATACATGTAATTTGTGGATTGGATTCACTGTTCTCGTTTGCTCGTTTGGTGTTCAAAAGCAAGGACATGTGTGATCCAGTGGCGGCTGGTGCTAACATTTTTGGGTGGGGCACAGGTTATGGGGGCATGCTCCACGGGGAAGAATATCAACTTTAAAATCTGGATTTACAGTCGATTTTAGCATGAGAATAGCTCTACCCTCCTGTACAGACCTCGCCATCCCCTCTACCCCCCTGTACAGACCTCTTCATACCCTCTACCCCCCTGTACAGACCTCTTCATCCCCTCTACCCCCCTGTACAGACCTCTTCATCCCCTCTACCCACCTCTACAGACCTCTTCATCCCCTCTACCCACCTCTACAGACCTCTCCATCCCCTCTACCCCCTGTACAGACCTCTTCATCCCCTCTACCCCCCTGTACAGACCTCTCCATCCCCTCTACCCTCCTCTACAGACCTCTTCATCCCTTCTACCCCCCTGTACAGACCTCTTCATCCCCTCTACCCCCCCTGTACAGACCTCTCCATCCCCTCTACCCTCCTCTACAGACCTCTCCATCCCCTCTACCCTCCTCTACAGACCTCTTCATCCCCTTCTACCCCCCTGTACATACCTCTTCATCCCCTCTACCCCCCTGTACAGACCTCTTCATCCCCTCTACCCCCCCTGTACAGACCTCTTCATCACCTCTACCCCCCCAGTTTTCTCTACAATTTCTACAATTTTCTCTCTACAGTTTCTACACGTCAACGTGTACCGAAACACTTGTTTCCAACGTGGTCCTACGTTTCTCCTACACCAAGACACATACAAAGAGCATAGAAACATACAAAGAGCATAGAAACATACAAAGAGCATAGAAGATACAATCAGAATACAGTCTGCCATTCCTTCTCCCAGCATCGATTTGGTTTTCCTATCATGACTGAAGGACAGATGATTCACTTACTTACACAAGTTTGACTTCGGTAATAGGTCCAGTTGCAATATCATCAAGTTGGGAACAAAAGATGCCTCCTTCTAATCCATTTGTTCAATTTGTTTACAAAGTCCGGTAGTGGCTGGGGTGGTCGGAGAGACAGCAGCGTTTCCCTGGAGTATGTGATTTGCTGTATAGTTCCATATTCCCCCTGCGTGTTGGTCGTACGGCAGCGGAGACGGTCGCTGATAATTAAGACCAGCAGTAGAATGTTGCCAATAGACATATTACACAAAACACAAAACGAACAAAACAAATAAAAACACTTGAAGCAAACTATCACCGGCCCGAGTCGCTACAGAGCAGCGCCACCGGAAGTAGGAAGTGGAAGACAAATGAAAGATGGCAAACCCCAAACATCTTATGCTGGATATACAACCGGATATTCAGGACGCACATTTTTGCGCCCCGGCCAAGAAATAGAGACAGCCAATTGGAGCGCTGCTACAGCTCACGTGTAAGCGAAAAGTATTTGCAGTGCCATAGACTTGCATTGACCGGCGCCCCGCGTCCTCCCCCTATGTATTTTAACAGTGAATTTTACACACACACACAGATAAAAATGTTTATTGTATTGGAGGATTTTTAATTAATGCTGATAGGCGCCGACAGAATATCAGCCGCATTTTGTGAATAAACAATGTTTATTTAAAAAAAAAACTTTTACAAATCGCAACTAGGAAGTGAAGGTGGGGGCGGCGCCCCAGCGCCCTCTATCGGCCAGCCGCCACTGGTGTGATCATCTAATTATGTGTAGTTATGTGTTTTTAGCATGTCGATGTTCTATCAGCATGTTGTGATGTTATAAAAATGCAGTTAGAAGTTCGTAGTAATGTGCCATTGTTAGCCGCTAGCTGTTAGCAGAGCGTGTTGCTGCAGTTTCATTAGAGTCACTTTTCTCCCATTCTGTGTTTGAGGTGTACCAACATTCACGTACTGAATTGAATTGAAGATATCGCAGTGTTTCCTCTATATGCATTGATTCGTGGCGGGTATGAGAGGCAAATTAATCTCGGAATCGAGTCATGTTAAAAAAATTAAATTGGAAAATTATACGAAAAACATAGCGAAACTGAGAGGATTGGAAAGAGACTACCAGAATTCGGCTGATTTAAACACACAAAGGAAATTAAACTTGTAAAATCAGAGATAGAGAAACATCTGACAGAGGAGAAATATTCTGTTTACCAAGCAGAGCTATTATGAGTTGGGCCCGAGAGCCACTAAACTACTGGCGAGACGGACGCGTAAACAACTCGCGAGTAGTCAAATTCATAAAATTAGAGACCCACATACGAATCAATTGATGACAGAACCAGAGGATATAGAGGGAACATTCCAGAGATACTATGAGGAGTTATATGCACAGCCAGAGTCTGCATCAAGAGAGGAGATTACATCTTTTTTAAACACACTAGACCTACCAAAAATAGGACAGTTACAGAATGATACTCTAACGGGAAACATTACGATAGAGGAGGTAGTGGAGGCAATAAACACATTAAAAAATGGGAAATCACCGGGCAGCGACGGATACCCGGCAGAATGGTATAAGACATTCAAGGAAGAACTGTCTCCGTTGTTAGTTGACTCTTTTAATTGGACATTACAAAAAGGTAAACTACCACCAACATGGGCAGAAGCGATAATAACGGTCATACCTAAACCGGGGAAAGATAAGGAAATATGCGGGAATAATAGGCCGATCGCAATACTTAATTTGGACTATAGAATATATACATCTATTATCTCTAGACGACTGGACACCTTTACATTGGACTTGATTGACGAGGACCAAACAGGATTTGTGAAGGGGCGTCAGACACATGATAACATTAGGAGGACTTTGCACATCATAGATCAGGCAAACATACAGAAAAGAGACACAATTCTGGTTAGCGTAGATGCCGAAAAGGCTTTTGATAGGGTTAATTGGAACTTCCTGTTTACAGTGTTAGAGAAATTTGGATTCAATGATAAATCAATACAGATTATTCGAACCCTATATCAAAAACCTACAGCTAGAATCAAAATAAATGGAAGCTTATCTAACAAATTCAATCTAGAGAGATCAACCAGACAAGGGTGCTGTTTGTCTCCCACCATGTTCTCATATTATATTGAACCATTGGCCCAAGCCATACGTGAAAATAGTCGAATCCAAGGGGTGACAGTGGGCGGAGTAGAACATAAAGTGGGCCTTTTAGCAGATGACGTCATAGCATTCCTTGAACGGCCGAGTGAATCGCTGCCTTAACTACTGGATCTCTTGAACTCATATGGACAGCTATCAGGATACAAGATAAACATGACTAAAACCCAAATACTCACCATTAATTACACTCCACCAAAGGAGATCAGGGGAAAATTCAATTTAAATTGGAATCTAAAGAAAATAAATAAATAAATAAATTATTTTTTGGATAGAAGTGACTAGACACTTATCAGGACTATATAGGGCAAATTATGATAAGATTAACCAAGAATTATTAAAAGACATACATCGTTGGTCCACCCTAACATTGGATTTTAGCTCTAAGATTGATTTAGTAAGAATGAATGTATTACCCAGAATCTTATATTTATTCCAGGCATTACCAATAGAGATACCACAAATACAATTCACATCATGGGACAGGATGATCTCTAGATTCATATGGGGGGGGGAAGAGGCCTAGAGTGAGATTCAGAACTCTCCAACTAAAGAGGGAGAAGGGGGGCTTGAGTCTACCGAACCTGAAAGAATACTTCCACGCAGCCCAGTTGAAATATATAAATTGTTGGTGTAAACCGGATTATAGAGCAAAATGGAAAGAAATGGAAAAATCATTTGGTATGTGCCCGATACAGAGTGTCATAGGAGATAGGGAAACATTTAAGAAGGTTAGGAATCAAATGGATTCAATCACAACATTTACCCTGGAAATATGGTTCAAAATACTCAAACACAACAAGGCGCAGAAGGATGCAAATGTATTGAAATGGGTGGCTTTTGATAGCAATTTTAAACCAGCTGGGCACGATGGGGGTTTCAGACAGTGGGCGGATAAAGGCATTACGGCTTGGTGCACACTGGTAGATAAGGGAAAGGTAGTGAGTTTCCAGGACTTGAAAACTACATACGGCCTGGATTGGAGGGAATTCTAGAAATATCTTCAGATGCGGGATTACTTTGGGAAACGGATTGGACCGGAACTCTCCCTAAAAGTAAATGAGGTGGTACAAGTTATGATTGATGCATATAAAGGGACGCAGGTCAGGGCTATATCTACATTGTACAAGGCATTGATGAGTGGCAAAAACACAACAGGGTATATAAAAGAAAAATGGGAAACAGAATTTGATATAGAAATATCTGAAGATGATTGGGATATGTGGGAAAAATATCAGACCTCAACCTGCTCACGAGCATGGAGAGAGTTTTCCTGGAAAAATCTGATACGTTTTTTTATCACGCCCAAAATAGTAAATAACTATTCGGATACAAGGAAGTCATGTTGGAGGAATTGTGGGGTATCTGAGGCTAACCATGCCCATATATTCTGGAATTGCCACAAAATAATAGGGTTTTGGGTAGGGATGCACGATATTATCGGCACCGATATTTATCGGCCCGATAATGGGAAATTATTGTTATTAAATATTTATCGGTTTTATTAAATTTTAGCCGATATAGAGCCGATAATATGAAGCCGGAAATATTTCTGGTTCCGGTTGACGCGCTCATGCTGCTGCGCCTGCGTACAGCCACGCAGTGTATAGACGAGAGCGAAACATGTCTTCCCCGGTGTGGACATTCTTCAGAGTTTCTGAGGCAGATAGTGCGTTTGCAATTTGCAATACATGTTCGACAAAAGTTCGGAGAGGAGGGCAAAGGTCTACGAGTTACAACACAACGAATCTCATAAGTCACCTTAAGATTCACCACTGCAAGCACGCTGTATGGAAGGAATATCAAGCACTAGTAGCAGAAGGTAGCCTAGCCGCGAAAAAAAATGCAGCACTTTTTGTTTTTCCATGTCAGTGCAATTTATTTTGAATTCTTATGCAAAACGTTTGATGGGCTTTATCACAACCTACCTCATCCTCATGCACTAAAAGTAGCATAGTGTGACGGTCGGGATTATTACCGCCGCCTTGTAGGGGTTACAAAGTACTTAGTCTGGGGAGGACTGAGTGGGACAGGATCTAGGTCCCCCACACCCAATACCTATGGCCTCAATGTTCAGGTGAGTGAGCAAGTTGTTTACTGTTTAGTTGCTTGGGCTAACGTCAACCTCTTAGACGGGGTAAAGTGGGCTTTAGTAGGTGGCTGTGAAAAGTGTGTGCAGTGTGTGCGAGGTAAGTGCCGAACTGACCTGACACCACCCCCTACTTTACCTAGGTCTAGCTAAACAGGTGAGGCGCCCCTACCCCCAGGTAAGTAAATGAAATGGGAAATTACAGCTGTTATTCCCTTCAAATGTTTACTCAAGAATAAACACAGAGCTTATGGATTCTTAATAGGACTAGATGTTAAAATCCCTAAATAATTAGCACAACAATTGACTGAGTGGAGTTGGAGATGTCCTCTTGGGTGGAGTGGAATTTGGCAATGATCACGTGGTGCCACCAGTACGACACATCTTCAGTTGTGGTCCCCGACCTCATTGGGTGTTTCGGCCATTTATCACAAGACACCCTCTGCCGAGGTTGGCCCACCACAGGCTGATCAGGCCTGGGTGTGTGTCGCACGGTGGCACCACGTGGTCATTTGGGAGCCCATGTTGGGTCCCTACGTTTCAGCCACAGCCAGTGACTGCTTCGTTCTGCTGCAGTGGACAGTTCTTTAATTGCCTTCCGTTGGGCCTGTCCTCTGATCCCTACTGCCCTCAGGAGCCTTGTGGTGGAGCTGGCTACAAAGCCTCTGCAGCCCACCTCCACAGGCCACACCTTCACGTTCCAGCCCCGCCCCTCTGCTTCGACTGCTAAGTTGGCATACCGCAGCCTCTTCCGTTCGAATGCCTCATCGATGGCCTCCTCCCATGGGACCGTCAGTTCTACGATGAAGACACGCCGGCAGGACTTGGACCAGAGGACTAGGTCTGGGCGCAGGTTGGTCGCTGCAATTTCGGGTGGGAAGGTGAGCCTCTGGCTGAGGTCTACCCGCATTTCCCAATCCCGGGCTGCGTTCAGTGGGCCTGAGTCTGGAGGTGATGGCTTGGTCCGCTGTTTCTCCCCTTCCCGGATGAAGATTGTTTTCCGTGGAAAGGTAGTCTGGGCATTTAGAGGCATGGCGTTGGTGGTTACCCTCTTGTGCTCAAGTTCGGCAGCCAAGCACTTTAGCACTTGGTTGTGGCGCCAGGTGTATCTTCCTTGAGTTAGACTGGTCTTGCAACCCACCAAGATGTGTTTGAGGCTTGCTGGGGCTGCACACTGGAGACAGGCTGGGTCCTCTCCATACCAGAGATGTAGGTTGGTAGGAGAGGGCAGGACATCATATGTGGCTCTGATGATGAAACTTAGCCTATTAGACTCCATGCTCCACAGCTCGTTCCATGTGATTTTCCTCCTCTCCACGCTCTCCCACTTCATCCAGCGGCCTTGCTGGGCTTGGGAGACTGCCTTGGCGCACCTGGCTGCTTCCTCCTGGTGGCGCACCTCCTCAACCACCATCTTCCGCCGTTCGGTTGGAGTAGCCTTTTGCCATGTGGGTGTTGTTGTTTCCAAACCAAGGCCCCCTCTGCCATGTTGGACATGCCCCACTATATCCCGGTGTCTGAGGGCGGTCTTTGCCACCGCAACTGCTGCAGATGGCTTCCATTTCCTCCCCGTTGCTAGGATCGGAGCAGCACCTCTGACAAATGGATCCCGGGATTCTGTGAGAGTCATTTCCAGCCTTGATTTGGCACATTTGTACTCCTCCACCAGGCTTGAGATTGGTAGGGAGAGGGCTCCGTTGCCATACAGGCCTATGCTGCTAAGGCCTCTCGGCAGTCCAAGCCACTTCCTCACTTGTGCATTCACCAGTCTCTCCAGCCGGTTGGCATGGGATAGTGTGACCTCGTAGATGGAAATTGGCCAAATGAGACGGGGCAGCAGCCCAAACTGAAAGCACCACAGCTTCAGCTTCCCAGGGAGAGCAGTGTTGTGGATCTGCTTGAGGCCACTGATTGTATCCTGCCTGAGTTGTTCCACCTGCTTCGAGTCTTTGAGTTCTGCGCTATACCAGCGGCCAAGGCTTTTGATGGGCTTCTCCAGAACTGTTGGTATTGGCTCGTTGTTGACGTGGAACCTCTCATTGGCGAGCTTGCCTTTGACAATGGAGATACTGCGGGACTTGCTGGGTTTAATCTCCATTCGTGCCCATTTGATGTTTCCCTGGAGTTTATCCAGCAGGCGTTTGGTGCATGCGTTTGTTGTTGTTATTGTCGTCATGTCATCCATGTACGCCCTGATTGGAGGAAGACGCAGCCCGCTCTTCAACCGTTCCCCTCCAACGACCCATCGGGATGCTCGAATAATGAGCTCCATTGCCATGGTAAACGCCAGTGGAGAGATGGTGCAGCCCGCCATTATGCCTATCTCGAGGTGCTGCCATGCAGTTGTACTGGCTTGTGCTGTAACACAAAACTGGAGGTCCTGGAAGTAGGCTTTGACCAGCCTTGTGATGCCCTCTGGGACTTGGAAGAAGTTGAACGCTGTCCACAAAATCTCATGAGGCACTGACCCGAAGGCATTGGCAAGATCTAAGAAAACCACATGCAGGTCTTTTTTCTCCTTCTTGGCCGTTTGTACCTGGTGCCAGATAACATTTGTGTGTTCCAGGCATCCTGAGAATCCACTTATCCCTGCCTTCTGCACTGAGGTGTCGACAAAGTTGTTCTTCTGCAAGAATACTGAGAGCCTCTGGGCCACAACACTGAAGAAAATTATCCAAACACAAAACGGTTAACATTTGGGTCAAGAAATTCAATATGGTATGGTTTCATTAATACACTGGTCACTAGCAAGAAATCACATGAAAGGCAAATCAATGCATACAATACATCTGTTCTAATTCACCATCCAACCCTGAATGCTTGAAATATACACTTAATAAACCATACCCTTTAAATGTAACATTATCAACTTAACTGAATGCAGATAAACTCAAAACAGGCATTTCACTCTTACTTTAACATTGACATTTAACAACATATCAGTCTGAATGAGCAGTCCTTTTCTTCCAGTGGGGGTTTGTGTATGCGTGTGTCTATCTCTTCACATGGGCTCTCCTACCACAGCTACGCAGACGACACTCAACTCTTCCTGTCCTTCCCCCCGTCTGATGTACACGTGGCAACCCGTATCTCAGCATGTCTCGCTGACATTTCAACTTGGATGGCTGACCACCATCTCAAGCTCAATCTTAACAAGACTGAGCTCCTCTTCATCCCCGGGAAAGCCTGCCCTCTCCAAGACTTCTCCATCACAGTGGAGAACTCTACTGTAACCCCCTCCCTGACAGCCAAGAACCTTGGAGTGATCCTGGATAACCGACTATCCTGTGCGGAGAACATTGCAGCAACGGCTCGCTCCTGCAGATTCCTCCTCTACAACATCAGAAGGATACGACCATTCCTTACCAGAGAGGCAGCGCAACTCTTGATCCAGGCACTGGTCATCTCCCGCCTGGATTACTGCAATGCACTCCTGGCTGGGCTCCCCGCTTCAGCCATTAGACCTCTGCAGCTCATCCAGAATGCTGCTGCCCGGCTGGTATTCAACCTCCCCAAATACTCGCATGTCACCCCTCTCCTTCGCACCCTGCACTGGCTCCCGATAGCAGCTCGCATCAGATTCAAGACCCTGGTGCTTGCATACCAGGCAGCTAAAGGGACAGCCCCTGCCTACCTGAAGGAAATGGTAACCCCCCAAACCCCTGCCCGCTCACTCCGCTCCTCCACCTCGGCTGGCCGACTGGCCCCACCTCCTCTACACAGCAGTCGGGCTGCCCGATCACGTCTCTTCACAACACTGGCTCCCCGCTGGTGGAATGAGCTCCCCACGGCTGTCAGAACGGCAGAGTCACTACCCATCTTCCGTCGTAGACTGAAGACCCATCTCTTCAGGTTACATCTTAACTGCTCCTCCTGAGACATCTTCCGACCCTCACCACTACGTCTCCTAAAGACATCCGCTTTCCCCTCTACTGTGTCCCTAGAACTTCTATTGCCCCCCTTGTACTGTTTCTCAGTTTCTCCAGTAAAAATAAAAAAGTTTTAGTAGAAGGCGATAATAGGGAGAAGGTTTTTCCTCCTATCAGTGGCCCCGGGCCCGAGCTAGAGTACTCTTCCTGCAACGAATGGTGGACTGCTGATTCACATGCTTAGTATTCAAATGTATTGATTGTAAGTCGCTTTGGAATAAGGCGTCTGCTAAATGCCAAAAATGTAAATGTAAATGTAAATGTGTGTGTGTGTGCGTGTTCTGCAGGTGTTAGTTACCAGCGCCGTTGCTGTACAGTTCAGTTCAGTTCAGTGGGCGTTGTTAACAGTTGTGTGTGTGCACTTCCAGTGCGGGGTGTGTGTGTGTGTGCGCGTGCGAGCGTTAGTCCGTTCAGTTCACAGTTCTGTTCGTCTGCGCACGGTATGCGTGGTTGGTCAGTGTTAATGGCAAGGTGTGGTGCAGAGATTACCCATACAGCAGAGATCGCACGTCAAGGATGTCTGATGGCTGGCAGGGCAAACTTCGAGAAACCTCGCTGAACTCACGCCTCACTGGCGCACGCTTCTCCTCTGTGCAGGGCAACGAACACCAACAACGAGTAGCTCCTTTTCCCTCGCAGTTCACATACGGGGTGGGGGAGGGGTGAGCATAACTTGTAGCTAGCACTCCACACCTCTCGATACTGACGACGTTCAGGCTTGCTCTTCCTAAATAAAACCCTCGCAAATTAACGTATCCCTCTTAGCGACCTAGACGATCTAGATAACAGCACTAGACCCACACTTGAATGCTTTTCCAGCCATCTTCATCCATGTAGCCTATCTGTGCATCGCCATGTAGCTCCAGCTAATAGCAAACGTCAATTTCAGTTCAATGAAGCCCGACTTCGGCACTCGCACTATCAAAGGAAACGAAAAAACACAAACGTAACCGCGTTACTGATTTAAAGCGTGTCACTTTGTATGACCACTCGATAATATCTTCTCATCAAAACTTAACTTGTAAACAGCCCACACTGTTACCGCTCCGTTCACGTTGCTCGTTCCAACTAACTGTTCACCTTTCAAGCACTCCTGCGCGTTCATGTGAGCTCGTCTTAAAGGCGCAGCATATATTTGTACTCGCTACAATAGCCTAGCCCTTTTCAGTTGCTTTATTAAGCATACTAGTGTAGCCTACTATGCTCTATGTGCCTTGTGTCATTCTGTTTATCTGCAGACTAAGCAGCCATTTGGCACTAGTTTCTGTAAAAGTTCTATAAAACGTTTGGTTCTTCAAAAGTCTTTATTTTTGTATTGACTGATGCACTTTATTTATTTTTTGATATTTTATTTATGCATTTTCAATTTACAGGGATAGACAAGATGCACTTTATTTTTGACACTTTTTTGATCTAATTACTCTTAGGTGAGCCTTTTTTGTTTTCATAAAAGGAGGCCAGATCTTGGCTAAAAAAAGCATTGTGCACTGTCTATAACAGATTCTGTTTGTTAGAGGAAATAATAAATGAACATTTGAAGAGTCAGAAGTGTTCTCTTTGTTGTGTTAACAATAGTGATGTAAGTTAGATTTGGTGAGATCACTATGGAATATTAAATCATCAATCTTTGCTCACTACATAGCCTTTCTTACCTTCAGGTGTGCATGAACTACAGGTTATCAACTGTGAAATTATATCTGTTCTCATATCGGTTATCATATCGGTTATCGGCCACGAGAAGCGGGTAAACATCGGTATCGGTATCGGTTGGAAAAAAATGCATATCGTGCATCCCTAGTTTGGGGAAATGATACATGGGATAACACAAGATATTCTGGGTTACAAATTTCCTATGAATCACAAGCTGCTCTATATGTGTAATTACACAGAAAATTAGATACAGGTTGGGGACTCTTATCTATTCAAGATACTCATGGTCGCTGGGAAAAAGGCTATCACAAGGAAATGGGGTACGGAAGACCTACCTACTCAGGCCCAATGGGTAGACACAGTGGGGGAAATACATGTTATGGAAAGACTGACTCACAGACTACGACTTTTAGGACCACAGATGGACAACAAATGGATGAAGTGGACTCTATGGCAATTGACACAGACTTGAGACATGACAGCAGTAGCTTTTTATTTTCCTTTTTATGTTTTCCTTTTGTTGTTTTTGTTGATGTTGAATTGTTGTATTATTGTTCTTATTGTTCAATAAAAAGAAAATTGCAAAAAAAAAAGAGAGAAGCCTGAATTGGCAGACTTCCTGTGAGAAAGAAAAAAGACATCATTTAAAAAAATAAAAACTTTTTTTCTTATTTAGGAAAGTTGTTAACTTCCAGTTAAGCTAGGAACACCGATGGGCTTGTGAATAAGCGAGTGAAGAGTGAAAACAATGAAATGGGCAGGCATTGCAGTAGCTTTTATAGACGCAAAGTGCTCCTGGCCTGAGTCGACTGAAAAAGAACACCTGCGTTCAACACACTCTCACGCACTGGGTGAAGTCTCTCCCCTGAGAGTTTGAAATGTCATAATGAATGAATGAATGAATGGTCTTTATTGTCATTGCTATAGTACAGGTACCAAACAACGAAATTTAGGAGGGGTGGCTCCCCCGGTGCTAGGAAAGAAAAAAAAGAAAAAAAAACACAAGAAGGGAAGGAGCTGGTTTACATAAATAAATAAAGGCTATGTACACTATCCACTATACTATACTGTACAGATAGACGACTAGGGTTGTCATATTGCACATAGTGTTATTGCACATTCATTTGAAGTGTCGCAGTTTGCAGGCTAGAAATGTACATATTTGTGCCTCAGCACTACACCTGATTTTTTTTTTGCAGTCCAGCAGCTGCCATCAATCCGTCCAGACTGTCCAGGGCCCAGAACCTAGGTCTTTGCTGTGTTCAGGGCCTGGATGGCCCTGGGGTAGAAGCTGTTCTTCAGTCTGTTTGTCCTTGCGGCCATGGTCCTGTACCGCCTTTTCGAGGGCAGCCGGGTAAAGTGTTCGTACCCAGGGTGGGTTGGGTCTCTGGAGATCTTGGAGGCCTTCCTGAGACAGCGTGTGTTGTACAGCTCTTCCAGAGAGGGGAGGGGGGCGCCGGTGATATTCTGGGCTGTTCTCACAACTCTCTGTAGCGCATTTCTCTCCGCAGTTGTGCAGCTGGAGAACCAGTTGCAGATGCCGTAGGTGAGGATGCTCTCCACTGCGCCGCGGTAGAAGGCCACCAGTATCTCCTGCTTGTTGTGTTCCTTCCTGAGGACTCTCAGGATGTAGAGCCGCTGTTGTGCCTTCTTGATGGTGGCTGTTGTGTTGTTCTTCCAGGACAGGTCATCCTGTATGTGCACCCCCAGGAATCGGAGGGTTGAGACTCTCTCCACGCTCTCTTCGTCGATGAGCAGGGGCTAGATCTCGGACTTTTTCCTCCTGAAGTCCACGATGATTTCCTGGGTCTTTGACTTGTTCAGCAGCAGGTTGTTAACCTTGCACAGCTTGCTCAGTTGCTCTACCTCATCCCTGTACGCCGCCACGTCCCCCCCCGAGATGCAGCCCACCACGGTGGTGTCGTCTGCAAACTTTACGATGGAGTTGCTGGGGTGGACGGGGGTGAAGTCGTAGGTGTAGAGGTTGTAGAGGATGGGGCTTAGCACGCAGCCCTGGGGGGACCCAGTGCTGAGTCTGAGGGCTGTGGAGGTGTGGGAGCCCACCCGCACTCTCTGGGGGCGGTCGGCCAGGAAGTCCCTTTTTTTGTGATCAAGATTTTTTATTGCTTTTATCAACACATAACAACGACAATACAGAACAAGAAAGGAAGGGAGGGAAAAAATATAAAGAAAACAAAAAAGAAAAGGGGTAGTGTAGCAGACAAGTCACAGCCAAATAGTAGAAATACAACACAATCCGGATTGGGGTAAGTGGAAAATCAAATCATAGAGCAGTCAAGTTAGTCAAGTTCAATGAATAAGCCTTCCATGCATCAACTGTACTGGGCCTTGCTTTGTTCAATCTGGCCGTTGTGCACTCAAGATTCACAATCCTCTGTAAAGAGTAAAACCAAAAAGTGTTCATACTGAAATCAGGTGTTATCCAATGTTGAAGAATAGTTTTTTTTGCAGAGGTGAAACCAGCAAATAGCATTTTCTTTTGTGTAATACTTAAATCGAAATCAGAGTCATCATTGAGCAAACATAAACATGGATTAGGAACATAGTCAATCTTAAATAACTTGGACATTACAGAATTGACATGGTTCCAAAAGTTGGCCACGACTGGACACTCCCAGAACATATGGAGAAATGAACCCGGTGTGGGGGTAGGGCAGAATTGACAGTAGTAGTTGGGTTGTAGTTTCATTAAGTATCTTCTATATGGTGTAGCATAGGCCCTGTGGATGACTTTAAAATGAATTAACTGATGAGCTAAATTTTTGGAGGTTGAATTGAGATTAGACCATATTGTGTCCCAGTTTGGGTGGAAATCCAATTCACCAAGCTCTCGGCTCCATAAAGCCTCAACCGCAAGTGGTTTTTTAATTGCGTCCATTAGATTGCGATATATTCTGGATACACAGCCACGAGAGGTTGGGGTATGTTCAATCCAGGCTATCATGGGGTGAGTTGGAAGTGGGGAGCGCCAAGGCACTCCATAGGCCTTGAGTGAGGACCTCAGCTGTAGATAGACAAAATATGATGACGCTGGAAGGACAAACTTAGTTTGGAGGTGCTGGAATGAAACTAGGCCATCATTGTCATACAGGTCTCTGAGAGTATTTACACCCCGAGAGCTCCATGTTTGCTGGTTGAATGGTCGGTTACCCGACATTAAGTTTTGGTTATTCCATAGAGGAGTGGAGGAACAGAATCGCAAGGAACCTCCCATGATTTTCTCAGACGCTTTCCACACCTTAAGGGCGTTATCTATAATGCAACCAAATCTATGACTGAGAGTCCTACGTGCCAGGAAGTCCTTGATCCATGCACATATAGAGTGTGATAGTCCCAGGTCTAGTAGTTTGGTCACTAGCCTGTCTGGAAGGATGGTGTTGAAGGCGGAGCTGAAGTCCACAAAGAGCAGTCTCGCGTAGCTGTTTCCCCTCTCCAGGTGGGATAGAGTGGCGTGGAGAGTCGTCGCGATGGCGTCCTCTGTGGACCTGTGGGCTCTGTAGGCGAACTGGTATGGATCCAGGTTGGGCGGGAGGCGTGTGAGTATGTGGGCCCGGACTAGTTTCTCGAAGCACTTCATGATGATTGGTGTGAGTGCCACCGGGCGGTAGTCGTTTAGGCAGCTCACCGTGCTTTTCTTCGGGACTGGGATGATAGTTGAGGTTTTCAGGCAGGGTGGGATGGTGGCCTGGGACAGGGACTGGTTGAAGATGTTGGTGAAAACCCCGGCCAGCTGGTCAGCGCAGTCCCTCAGCACCCGTCCCAGGACGCCATCCGCCATCCATAATGTACCGGTAATTGACATCAGCGGTTGTGAAGACGGCCCCATTCATCTGTGACTTTATCTGTGTGTGTGTGTGTGTGCGTGTGTTTATCAGCGCGTGTGTGTGTTTATCAGCTTGTGTGTGCGTGCGCGTTCTTGGCACAGAGCGTGACAGAGATGGATGGGGTAGAGTGACCCTGCGTTGGACTGGTGAGCTTTTGCGTCAGTGCCCTCTGACCTCAGTGTAGCGGGCAGTGGCGGACACGCTCTCCCACTGTGCATTAGTTAATGACCGCCATCCGCTGCTCGCCATCAGCCAGCCATCCGACTCACTCACACACACACACACACACACACACACACACACACACAGGTTGTGAACGGAAGGTGAAATGGATGAGGAATTTCCTGAAAAATTATAGTTTTTAGACTCCTCATTTACATGTATTTATTTAATATGGTATAATTGGTTGAATCAGCACAACTATAACCAAATAGCAGCTGTATGTGTGCGTGCGTGTGTTTAGAGTGCGTGTGTGTGTGAGTAGTTGTGATGTCTGCACAAGATGCTTTTTTAACCTTGTCAACAGCCCTGCACAGGAGGAGACAACACACCCAACAAGAGAAGAGAAAAGGGCCACAGCGGAGGGGAAAGAACGACAGCAGAGAAGAAAGGACATAACAGAGGAGGAATCAGCCCTTAGCCTAAAGCCTGACAGCTGGTTGTTTTATTATCACAACCCAACCAGGCAACCCAGACAGAAAGAGAGGGAAGAGAGAGAAGAGAGAGAGAAGAGAGTTAGAGATACCTATAAGGGTGGCAATTAGCCTGTGAGAGGGTGAAGAAATGTCCTAATGTCTGCAGTCTGCCCCTCTCTCTCTCTCTCGCTCTCTCTCTCTCTCTCTCTCTCTCTCTCTCTCTCTCTCTCTCTCTCTCTCTCTCTTTCTCTATCTCTCTAAAAACACAGGTTCAACAGCCTCTCCTCTCCACCTAGAATGCTGAGCCAGCGATTCTGCCAGTTCCTCTCTCCCTCCATTCCTCTCTCTTTCTCTCTAGCAGTCGAAGCCACGGCAGTGGGACATGGAGCACAATGCTAATCAGCTCTCCTGGTGTACATCTCTCTCTCTCTCTCTCTCTCTCTCTCTCTCTCTCTCTCACTCGCTCACTGGGGCAGAAAAACACCCTGTCTTGTGGTGTCAGAAGTCATAAAAAGAAACAAACCTTGCCTTTTTATCTCTTTTACTTTTCTTCTTCTTCTCTCTCTCTCTTTCTCTCTACGTTTTCTCTCTAATCTGAGCCTCTATACATGTTGCATTACAGAGGTAATTAACATGCATGAAGCTTAACAGACTTATTTTCTTTCAGACACATGCCAACTATTTCACAGCTGTGATACAGACACAGCAAAGAGAAAAGCTGGCATATTCAGCATTTTCAGTGTCATATAAAAAAGTGTGACGTGTGACGGTGTGTCTGTTGACAAAGAAATGCCAGGGTGTTCTGACATATCGTGGGTGTGTGTGTGTGTGTGTGTGTGTGTGTGTGTCTGTGTGTGTGTCTGTGTGTGTGTGTGTGTGTGTGTGTGTGTGTGTGTTGTGTGTTATGAGGCTGGCTGGCTGGCTCTTCTCTGGCAGCCTCCATCTCCTCAGCGGATCCTGGGTGACACTTCTAATTAGAGACTGGAGGACAGACAGGGCGTGCAGCCATAAATGTCACCATACCCACATCTCACTGCTCACAGTCCGCAACTACGCCTCGCCAAGACAAGAAACACCTTGGGTTCCATGGCAACCTAGTGACAGCCGGGGGACTGCATGCTGTTTTGTTCTCGGTGGGTGATCGGCTTCTGAGGAGTTTGAGGGAACTCTCTTTTTCTCCCAAATCACTCCCCATCAGTCTGTCTATGTCACTCTTTCTCTCTCTCTCTCTCTCTCTCTCTCTCTCTCTCTCTCTCTCTCTCTCTCTCTCTCTCTCTCTCTCTCTCTCTCTCTCTCTCTCTCACTCCCTCTCTCACACGCTCTCTCTTACTGTGTAATCATATCCTTTACACCATAGGCTCCCAATCTAATCTCATGCATCGATACTCTTTAATTATTCTGATTTGCTGGGGCTTTCTCTCTGATGCTGTCCTCCATTCATACACGCCCCCCACCACACACACACACACACACACACACACACACACACAGACACACACACACACACACATGCACGCACACAGACACACACACACACACACACACACATGCACACATGCACGCACACAGACACACACATGCACCCCCCACCCTCTCCCCAATCATTCCCATATTGTGTCAGCAACTCAGCAATAACCTCAAATCCCATACAGCACACAACATCTTATTTCTTAATTATTAACTCTCATTTACACAGTTCCATATCCCATATCACAATTTCAAACAATTTACACAAAAAATTAACAGTGGCATCAAGACAACAACAACATTGACAACAACGACAGGAAGAGTGTATGCATTACAGTACAGTAGTGTTATGGGAGGTCCAAATCAACTGCTATTGTTCTTTACTTGTAAAGACTACTAATTCTGAAGACACCTTAATCAATAGAAACTGCACTAGCAAGCAGTTCTTTCGCCACCGCAGTCGTGATTTCTGACCACAACCAAACCACTAAATTACTGTAGCTACAGTTCTTCTCCCTCACAGAGTCTGTTCCCAATCTACCACACAGAGAGAGAGAGCAAGAGAGCAGTGGTATGGTCTCTTCCACTCTGCCCCTTTCCACTTCTCCCCCCTCTCCCCTATCCCCTCTCTCCCCCTTACAGTAGCATATCCCCTTTATGTACAGCTGTAATGATTATGGTCAGACTCATCATTATCATGCAATATGGGAGGAAAACAGGACTAATTGCTCCCCCCTCTTGCCCCTAGAGCTTTGTATGTGTACATAAAAGATGGGTTTGAAAGAGAGGCAGGGAGAGATGGGGGAAGAGGATGTGCATTTTCAATAAGGTGATAGACTTTCCTTTTTTAGTTTTCTCTGCCCCAGTGTTTAATTGGAAAAGAAGGAGAACCCCCAGAATCCTTCACATGTACTGTTGTCTTTTAATTGAACGTGGGCGAGGAGGCTGTGTTTTCGTAATTAACACTGAGTCAAAGCCCTTCAGGTGGAGGGAATAAGGAGAGGCAGGCTGGAGGTGTGTTAAATGCTTGGTAGAAGTCAAAGCTTGGTTTCCTCTCAGAGCAGGGGAGGCTGGTGGAGGTAGACATCGGAGGGTGGCCTCATTGTAATGCATGCAATGGAATGAGGATTGATACCATTGCTCATTCCATTTAATGCATTACAATGCGACTGTCCTCCAATTTCTACCTCCATCAGCCTCCCCTGTCTCAGTGTGATTGAGATAGAGCATAGTAAGTTAGTAAGTAAGTAAGTAAGTAAGTAAGTAAGTAAGTAAGTAAGTAAGTAAGTAAGTAAGTAAGTAAGTAAGTAAGTAAGTAAAGCTTTATTTATATAGCACCTTTCATACAAGAATGCAGCTCAAAGTGCTTTACAACAGGAATAAGAACATAAAGTGAATATTGTAGTGACCGCTCGTTAGTGAGCAGAGTATTCGTAATTCACGGCGTTCCAGCCTGTACAAAGCACTGTTGATATGTTTGTGTTTACTCAATCACCCAGGTTGCTTAGCGGGTGATATGACGGGATATAAGTGGGACAAAGATGGATGAATGTTGTTGTTGTCAGTACGCATGCAGAGAGTGAGAATAAAGCACATGATTGTTTTTCTACCGGCAAACCGACTACATCGTCCAGTTATTGCCGTCACTCCTACATTGGTGACCCTGACATTCTCTCGAACGTTTTCGGAGATCATTTGAACATGACAACAAACGCAGTTTCACTCAAGCTGCCCGTTTTTTGGGAACAAAATGCCAACGCATGGTTTGCACAAGCTGAAGCTCAATTCGCCCTCAGGGATATTACCGTGGATCATACCAAATACTACTACGTGGTAGCAGCTTTAACCAATTCAACGGCAGCGAGAGTGGTGAGTCTTATTGAAAACCCACCGGCACAGCACAAATATGTTACCTTGAAGGCGCACCTCATAGATACGTTTTGTTTGTCTGAATCTGAACGTGCACGCCAGCTCCTCTCTCTCCCTGGGCTCGGTGACACGAAACCCTCTGAACTGATGGACCACATGCTAGCTTTGCTGGGCGACCATCAGCCGTGTTTTCTTTTTAAAGAGCTTTTTCTGCAACAGTTACCAGACCAGGTTCGTTTTTCAATGGCTAATTCCATCAAAACAGACTTTCGTCAGCTAGCCAAGGAAGCGGATATATTTTTCTCAGCTGGGAAGAAGTGTTTTACAGCCACCATGGATGAGTTTGGGTTCCAACCACTCTCCATCTCCGCTACTGCTGTGGCCCGACGGGTGAGGCCGTCGGGGTTGTGCTTTTACCATATGAAATTCGGGGACAAAGCTAAGAAGTGCCTACCACCATGCAACTACAGTGTGTCGGGAAACGCACAGGCCGCCACTCATTAGCAGCTGTGGGTGCCGGCCATTCTGCAGGCTTGCTGTACGTCACTGACTCCCTCTCCGGCCGCCGTTTTCTGTGTGACACAGGTGCCCAGGTGAGCGTGCTGCCCGTATCGGCAATAGACATTAAAACAGGGAAACAAGGACCCTCCCTTGAGGCTGCCAATGGCAGTGCTATCGCTACCTTCGGCAGGCGCACTGTGGGTTTGTGTTTTGCTGACCAGCGTTTTACCTGGAGTTTTGTGTTGGCCAAAGTGTCTACTCCCCTCTTAGGCGCTGACTTTCTCTGCGCTAACAGCCTCCTGGTGGACGTGGGGAACCGCCGACTCGTCAACGCTGAGACATTCGGCTCTTTGTCATGTGAGCGCAGTGACGCAGCCACAATGAAGCTGTCCAGTGCTGTCTCGCCGGCTGACGATTTTTCTCCTCTTCTATTGGAGTTCTCAGACATCACAACACCTACCTTCTCGGCTGCTACCACCAAACACGGCGTCATGCATTACATCTCCACGGAAGGCCCACCAGTGCATGCCAGGGCCCGTCGCCTCGACCCACACAAGCTCACCATCGCGAAAGAGGAGTTTGCAGCCATGGAGGCACTTGGCATCATTCGCCGTTCTGACAGTCCTTGAGCCTCGCCTCTCCATCTCGTTCCCAAGTCCAACGGAGGCTGGCGTCCGTGCGGCGACTACCGGCGTCTAAATGATGTCACCACACCTGACCGTTACCCCGTTCCACACATTCAAGACTTTTCAGCCCATCTAGCGGGCGCGTCTATTTTTTCTAAAGTGGATTTGGTACGGGGATACCACCAGGTGCCAGTTAGCCCTCAGGACGTCCCCAAGACAGCGGTTATAACACCATTCGGACTTTTTGAGTTTTTGAGGATGCCGTTTGGCCTCAAGAATGCTGCCCAGACCTTTCAGAGGTTGATGGACGCCATGCTGGGCAACCTCCCTTTTGTGTTTGTCTACCTAGACGATATCCTGGTAGCTAGCACGTCCAAGGCAGAGCACCTATCCCACCTCCGTCTCCTCTTCAGTCGCCTCCGGGAACATGGATTAATCATCAACCCAGCAAAGTGCCAGTTTGGACTGCCTGCCATGGATTTCCTCGGCCACCACATCACTACTGCTGGGGCGGTCCCGCTGCCATCAAAGGTGGACGCTGTGCTGCAGCTCCCACGCCCTACCAGCATTAGAGCTTTACAGGAGTTCCTGGGGATGGTGAATTTCTACCATCGATTCATCCCCCAGGCTGCCCACCTAATGCGACCCCTGTATGGGGCTCTCAAGGACAAGACCCCTAAGCACATCATCGCATGGTCCGACGAAATGTCAAAGGCATTCTCAGACACCAAGGAAGCCCTCGCGAGCGCGACCATGCTGACTCACCCCGTGCCTGAAGCTTCCGTGGCCTTGACAACTGATGCCTCAGATTATGCCGTTGGAGGCGTTTACGAACAGCTGGTCAAGGGGGTTTGGCAACCCCTGGCATTTTTCAGCCGACAACTCCGCTCCAGTGAGCAAAAATACAGCACCTTTGACCGAGAGCTCCTCGCTCTGTACTTGGCAGTCAGGCACTTCCGTTTCCTGCTGGAGGCTCGTCCATTCACAGTTTTTGTGGACCACAAACCCTTGATTTTTGCCATGGCTAAGGTGTCGGAGCCGTGGTCTGCCAGGCAGCAGCGTCATCTGGCTTATATCTCCGAGTTCACTACAGACATTCGGCATGTGGCGGGGAAGGACAACCCTGTAGCTGACTGCCTCTCTCGTGCCACTATCGGGGCTGTCCACCTCGGCATCGACTACGCCCATATGGCTGCGGATCAGGTTTCGGACCCAGACATCCAGGCATGCAGGACTGAAGTTTCTGGCCTCCAGTTGGCGGACATCCCCTTCAGTGACGACGGCACAACGCTGCTTTGTGACGTGTCCATGGAGCAGCCGCGCCCCGTGGTTCCACATGCATGGAGACGGCAAGTTTTCGAGGCCATACATGGCCTCTCACACCCAGGCAGGAAACCTTCGCAGCGCCTGATTGCGGCGAAATTCGTCTGGCCCAGGATGAAGGTTGACATTGGTGGGTGGGTCAAGACCTGCGTGCCATGCCAACGTGCGAAGGTCCATCGTCATGTTAAGGCCCCGCTGGAGCGGTTCACGGTCCCAGAAAGACGCTTCGACCATGTCAACATTGATCTGGTGGGTCCCCTTCCCGCCTCCAGGGGGTACACTCACCTTCTGACGATGGTGGACAGGACCACCCGTTGGCCAGAGGCCGTCCCACTGACGGAGACTACCACAGCTGAGGTGGCCCGCGCATTCATCGGCACCTGGGTCTCCCGGTTTGGGGTCCCCTCAGACCTTTCCTCTGATCGGGGGGCCCAGTTCACTTCTGGCTTATGGACTTCCATTACTCAGCAGCTGGGTGTCTCCCTCCACCGCACTACGGCTTACCACCCACAGGCCAATGGCCTGTGTGAACGTTTTCACCGGTCCATGAAGGCTGCCCTTAAAGCCGATCTCCGGGGCGACGGCTGGGTCGACAGGCTTCCTTGGGTGATGCTGGGACTCCGTACTGCACCTAAGGAGGACCTCCTTTCGTCCTCTGCTGAGCTGGTGTACGGCCAACCCCTCCGGGTTCCGGGGGATTTCCTCCCCTGTGCTACGGTCCCCTGGTCAGCACCAGAACAGCGAAGTGCGCTGCTGGACAAGGCCAAGTCCTTCCGGCCGATCCCTACCTCATGCCATGGCGTTCCTAAGGTACGTGTCCCGCCTGATCTGAAGGCAGCGGGGTATGTCTTTATCCGCCAAGACGCCCATCGAGCCCCTCTGCAACCGCCCTATGATGGTCCCTACCGGGTCGTGGAGACAGGCGACAAATCCTTTATTATCGACATGGGGGGTAGTAAGGAACGCATCTCGGTGGATCGCCTTAAGCCAGCTCATCTGGACTTGGACCGTCCCATCGAGGTGGCCCACCCGCCCCGCCGCGGTCGCCCCCCTGTTAAAACAGTCCCGACCCTAGCTCCTGCAGACCCCCTGCCCTGCCGTCCGAGGCCGGCCAAACGTCCGCCTGTTGTTTTTCCCCTGCCTCGGTCTCCTGTGCCTGCTCAAGGGCGCCAGAGTCGCTTTGGGCGAGTTATCAGAGTCCCTGACCGTTTTTTGGGGCCGGTTCTTGTGAATTCTGGGGGGACGTGTGTAGTGACCGCTCGTTAGTGAGCAGAGTATTCGTAATTCACGGCGTTCCAGCCTGTACAAAGCACTGTTGATATGTTTGTGTTTACTCAATCACCCAGGTTGCTTAGCGGGTGATATGACGGGATATAAGTGGGACAAAGATGGATGAATGTTGTTGTTGTCAGTACGCATGCAGAGAGTGAGAATAAAGCACATGATTGTTTTTCTACCGGCAAACCGACTACATCGTCCAGTTATTGCCGTCACTCCTACAATATAATAAAAGCATATACAAGCATAGAATATATGTAGAATATATATACATGTTTACATGTCATGGCAATAAAGTCTTCTGATTCTGATTCTGATTCTGAAAAGCTGGGGAAAACAGTCAAAAGAAAAGGTAAAGATAAAAAACAATAAAAATACATTTAAAAAAGGGAAACAATGTACAACCTCTGCCTTAACGCTTAGTAACCGCTATCCATCTTCTTATCAGCAGAATACCTTTCCCTATCCATTTAATCTCCCTACCTTACACAGTCTTTCTGTACTTCTCACTGGCTTTCAAGTTCAAACATGGCTGAACTGAGTATACTCTGAGTAGAGTAGTAGATAGAGCAACCACCGTTATCCTGTCAACAACAACTACTGCAACAAAAGCAACAACCAAAAAGTGTGTGGTGAAAGTTAAACTTCCAATTTGGAACAAACGATCTGACTTGCTGATTAGCCAAGTGCTTAAATCTGGTTGGTTAATCCTGGCAGGCAGGAGATTGCAGGGAGAACCACGGGTGATGACCAATCTAATCTGGTTGAAAATCAGGCCTGTTAGACTGTTAGACTGTCCTGGGTGGGCAGACCTGTTAGACTGTCCTGGGTGTTAGACTGTCCTGGGTGTTAGACTGTCCTGGGTGTTAGACTGTCCTGGGTGGGCAGGCCTGTTAGACTGTCCTGGGTGTTAGACTGTCCTGGGTGGGCAGGCCTGTTAGACTGTCCTGGGTGTTAGACTGTCCTGGGTGTTAGACTGTCCTGGGTGTTAGACTGTCCTGGGTGGGCAGGCCTGTTAGACTGTCCTGGGTGGGCGCATGCCGCTTGCAAATATTTGGGAGCAGCTGGATTATCTACTAAAATGAGCCCCAGGTGTATACTCATTCATTCTCTTGTCACACTGGAATCTTGGTTGAAATTAGGATAATCTCTTGTACACCTATATCTGAATTAACAAGAGACCACTTTATAGTCATCTCATTATGAATTTTGGAGTTTACAATGTCATTAACAACAATAACAACACAGCCCATAAGTGGCTATAGTTACCCACCCTCCTACACAACAATAAAACCCTGATAATACAAAAATAACAAAGTCTGTAGCAGGGCTACTCTCTTAATCTCCCATATGTTGGCTCCCTGAGTGATTTACAGCACCACACACACCCATACAGTACTGTACAACCCTCAGTGGCTCTCTGATTGTCATGCAACATGTATAACTGTGTCATGTGACGTAAGAGGGCATTAAAGCCTCCCACAACACAACATGGCCCTGAGGGTGTACGCATAAAGAGCTCGTGAATATTTCACACTGCTATGTCTAAGGTAAAGTACTGTACTGTAAAGCTTACCATGGCGTAGCAGCATAAGGGGGACTGGTTTTCTCCCCCCCCCCAAAAAAAAAGGGTTAGGGTTAGGGTTACCCTTGATATGCCATGGATGGATTATCTCAGCAAAGGAGAAGTGCTCACTAACACACGAACACAACAGAACATTTGAGAGAAATAGGCCTTTTGTGTACATAAAAAAACTCTTAGATCTTTGATTTCAACTCAAATTGGAGTAAAAACAAAAGTGTTGCGTTGATATTTTTGTTCTGTGTCCAACAAACACAGGTTTTGTGTATCAGCTTAAATCTGACAAATCGACTTCTAGTTCACAACCACAGGCCTTGACTAGACTGTCTCCTCCATATCTGCCCTTTCCTCTCTCTAATGGAGTGCTCATTAACAGATTTATTAATGGCCACTTAATTATGCCCGCTTATCTCACTCTGAAACACTGGGGCTGCCCAGAGAATCTACTCCCAGTTCTGCTAAATGCACTCATGGTAGCTCTCTCTCTCTCTCTCTCTCTCTCTCTCTCTCTCTCTCTCTCTCTCTCTCTCTCTCACACACACACACACACACACACACACAGCTTTAAAAACATTTGCATAACTCAGTAATCCAGACTGAAGGGCCTCTAGAGCTGGCTGACACATTACCCTCCACCCCTCCGTCTCTTCATCCCTCCATCCCTCCATCCCTCCATCCCTCCCTTCTGCTGCAATCAAAGTGCAGGCTGGTTCCCCAGGCCTCTCCCAGGCCCTCTCTGTCAGCAGTTACAACCCACCAGTGACTGCCTGCTGCCTTTTACCACTTCCCTCCCATGTTAACACGGCCCTGATATAAAACATATAAAACACGACCGACGTGATGGTGGAAACAAATTAGCGAACGCACAGAAGATTCCTGTTAAATGAATGCCAGCCATATCCAAGGCTCTCCTCTTTTATTCTGTCAATCTCTCTCTATGTCTTTTTCACACACACACATATATTCACACAGACACACACACACACACACACACACACGCATACACTCCAGCTTTCCCCAAATTCCCCGAACCTCAGCAGAATTTCATTAAAGCTGTCATGATCCTTTGCTCTACGCCACCTGAGAGAGGAGAGGAGGAATGGCAGGGAGCCCTAAGGGGCATACCATCCCCTTAACCCCTGCCTTGCCCCTTAACCCCTCTCTTGCCCCTTAACCCCTGCCTTGCACACAGACCTCAAATATTGAAATAACAACATCATTGCATGTGTTGTGTATGGAATGGAATGCAAAGGCACTGTTTATTGTACAGTATGTGTGTCTTTTTCTGTAATGGGTCTGTATCATTGCTCTCCATGCTGCTGTGTTGGACCAAGTCTCTCTTGTGAAAATGATTTTTTATCTCAATGAGACTAACCCGGATTAAAAAGGTGAAATAAAACAATACTTTAACAGTGGTTGAGGCAGGGTGAATCTGGAGTGGGGCCTCCAAAGAGAGTGTTCTAGCTGCTGATTACCTGAGATAAACAACGGCTGACAAGAAGTCAATATCACCCACACACTCACACATACTCACACACACCAGAGAGACACACTCATAAACAGACAAAACACACTCTCACACAAATAGACTCAGTCTCGATAACTCAAATATACTCTCATATTCACACTGTGACAAGTATCTTCTCTAACAGACGCACCGAATGCATACACACACACACACACACACACACACACACACACACACACAAACAGGCCAAACACACACACATACACACAAAACATTCTAACATGAGTATACCAAATTAGGTTCAACTAGTAGAGGGTCTGATACCACCTCTTACTCCATGGAGAAACACACTTGATTCCCATGACCCGGTTGTTGTTTTTCTCATGCCCCATCTCCCTCCTTCTTTTCGCCCTCCCTTCATTCTCTGACCAAACATAACCCACAACCTCCCAATCCCCCTCCCTTTCCCACTTCTCTCTCTCCCTCCCTCCCTCTCTCTCTATCTCTCTTTCTCTCTATTTCTCCCTCTCTCTATCTCCTTTATCTCTCCCTCCCTCCCTCCCTGGTTACCTCTCAGTAGAGGTCAGTCTCAGTCTGTCCTTGTCTGCTTTAATCAGAGGATCTACCAATTCCATTTCAGCTGGAGTGGTAGAGAGAGCCCGTTAGGCCCTTCATTAGACACACATTCCTCAAACTTAAAACACACACACACACATACACACACATACACACACACACACACACACACACACAAACACACACACACACACACACACACACACACTGATACACTCTAATCTACTGTCCTTTTTTCTTCATGTCGAAGCAAGTAACAAGATCCAGCTCATGCATATGGCTGGGTGAATGTGTGTCTTTATGTGTGTCCAAAGGCTATTGTGTTCTTTCAATATACATTCATGTGTGTAGATAAATACAGTATGTGCGTACAGTAAGTGAGTGTGTTGAAAGCACCTATCTTAATATCCCACCCAGCCCCAGTCAACCAAGGTGTGCCTCAAGGCTCTGTGCTTGGACCCCTCCTTTTCACCTTCATGCTCCCCCTGGGCCAGATCATCCGCCATCACAGCCTCAACTTCCACTGCTATGATGACCAAAACTATCTCAGCACTATTCCATCCTCTCAGCTCCCCCCTCAGTCTCTTGTCAACTGCCTAAGTTAAATAAAAACGTGGATGTCATCTAATTTTCTCAAACTTCTCTCAAACAGCAAGAAAACTGAGCTCATGGTTGTGGCACCCAGGGCGCTGCTCCGGAAGGTCGGTGACTTCATCCTCCAGGTTGACGGCTGCTCCATCTCCCCATCTCCCGAAGTCCGCAACCTGGGTGTCATCCTTGACTCCACCCTCTCCTTCCAATCTCACATCAAGTCCATCACCAAATCTGCCTTCTTCCACCTAAGGAACATTGCCAGACTCCGACCGTCACTCTCAGACTCTGTTGTTGATACCCTGGTCCATGCCTTTTTCACCTGGACTACTGCAATGGTGTACTGTTCGGGGTACCCAACAAATCCCTGGACAGGCTACAGTATGTCCAAACCTCAGCTGCCAGGGTTCTCACACACACCAAGCCCTGGCAGCACATCACCCCCACCCACATCCACCTCCACTGGCTTCCGGTCAAGTCCTGCATCTCTTACAAAATCCTCCTCCTCACCTACAAATCCCTCCACGCCCGCGCCCCCCAGTACTTATCTGACCTCCTCCACCCACATGCCCCTCCCCAGCACCTGCAGTCCCCAGATTCCAGTCTGCTTGATCCACAGTATCAACATCCCTCCCCTGGATACCTTTAAAATGGCCCTCAAGTCCCACCTGTTTGCCAAGGCCGAAGGCCTTTAGTTTAGTTGCTGTTTTTGTTTCCCTGACTGTTTGTTTTTTTGTTATTTTCTTGTATCGCAGTTAAGCAACCGTGGTCCCCTGAAAGGCGCTATATCAATTGAAGTTCCTATTATTATTATTATTATTATTTTATTTTATTTTGTTTTGTGTCTCAATGCTTTTGGCTCTCTCCAGTATTCTCTGCTCCAGCTGACATTGCCAGACCCCCTCTGACCTGGATTGAATCTTCTTAGCAACAATTTACGTGGCAGTTGGGCAGTATTAGGAATAACTGTAAGTGGTTAAAGCGGCAATCTGAGATTCAACCAATAACAATTCTCCATGTTACTTTTTTGGTAAACAGCTGAGGGATGGGGCTGGAGAAATCTAACCACTCTGAAATGGATAGATGGAGCTTTAGATGCAAGGGGCCTCATTTATAAAAAAGTACTTGAACGTCATCTTTGACTTTCACGTAAGCACATTTTTCTAAACGGACGTAAGCATTATTTATAAATCGGGCTGCGATGGTTTAAAGTTGCGTACGTGCTTCCTTCTATAAATACCAACGCAGGTAAAATGAACGCAGGTGAATGAGGTTTGTATTAACGCCCTGTGAAAGCGGCTCAATTATAGCGGCTGAATTAAGACAAGTGCATATAGGGTAGGCGTTCGTCTGGAAGCGGGAGAGGGCAGAGAAGGGTGGCTTTAAGTTGCATTTGTAACGTTTGATCATGACAACTAACCAGGCACATGCTTATACTCAGTACTCAAGTTGTAAAAGAAAATCAGGGGAGGTGGTGGATTTTATCATATGAGGACAATTTTAGCATCCCCTCACCATCAGTGACTTCAGTGTCAGTAACTTGGTAAAAATGTCATTGCATGTGTGCGTGCCCCCTCGCACCTTGAAATAGCAGTAATACCACTTTCATTGATAAAATGACGTATGGAAAGAGGGGGACGATTTTGACCGTTTTTATTTCTGGGGGGATGCCATCCCCCGTCAACTCGAGTGCTGCTTATACTGTAATAATATAATGGTCTTATTCTTATCAGGTGGTCTTATTCTTATATGGCTGCGAACTCCCTTTGCGAACTCCCAGACACCGGAGAAAATCCAGTATAATTTTGCGCGTGGCCGCGTTGTGGAACGCACTAGGCATGTTGAAGGGGAGATAGACAGCTCCAGGGGGATATAAAGGAAGACTGAAATACAATCATAAACATCAGTTCCTTTTAAATCTTGAATTAAACTCATTTTCTCGGCTGATAACAACATTGTTCATGCCACTTGCATGAATTACACTAGGCACTAGGCAGTGCGGCTCACATGCCTGTAATAACTCCGCATAACCAGTAGGTAATGTGCGTACGCAAGGTCAATACTCGACGTAGAGCTACGATCGTTTCCACGGTCAAATTGACTCACGTTGAAATTGTTTAAATCACTACGTTGACGTGGTTTTCTACGTACGACACGGGTAGGATCAACATTTTATCTGAGTACTTTCTATAAATGAGGCCCAAGGACTGACAATCTGTGAGATCAAAATAATAGTTTACACCATGTTTTGAAGCTGTACAGAGGCAATTGCTCTGACAGTTATCTTAGCATAGTCATGCCCTCTAAACCCAACAGAATGCACATACAGAATTTAAACTCACAGCTAGCTTCTTAAAGGTGATTGTTGTGTTCTCAGGTCTGGAGTAGAGCATGTGTAAGTTTAACCTTGACCTCAATTGTAATACATTACAAATGTCACCTCACTTTCCACTAGGGGTCAGTGAAATTGTGTATAGGCTTAAATCCCCCTGTATTTTGATACACACAATACTTTGATATTTGCAAGCCTTAATTGTTTATTAATGAATAATCACCATTATGTACACTAGTGGTCACCAACCCGTCGATCGCGATCGACTGGTAGATCTTTGAGACTTTCCCTCTAGATCTTTGATTGATATATTTTTTTTTTTTTTTTTTATAAATACACAAAGAGCCTATGTTTTGCACGCGTCTCTCTCTCTCTCTCTCTCTCTCTCTCTCTCTCTCTCTCTCTCTCTCTCTCTCTCTCTCTCTCTCTCTCTCTCTCTCTCTCTCTAGCAAACTGTTGTGTCGCAAATGCTGAATGAAAGTGACCAATCAGATAAGAGAATAGTACTGCTACGTGACTCGTAAAAAAAACATTTGTCAAAATGGTTTTCCAGGATTCTACAACAAAGGTGGATTTCTTAACTCTTTTGCACTTAAAGGAGAAAACGAGGGGTGTGGATATTTACAATGAGTTAAAAAAATAATGTCGGTGAAAATGACATACCCATTCATAAACTAGTGGCGATTACTACTGACGGGGCCCCAGCAATGCGCGGTGCGCACAATGGATTTATTGGACTGTGTCGTAATGACCCTG
>NC_137687.1:20254960-20289960 GCF_963989245.1 Nansenia antarctica
ATGAGCAAAATGCTACCGGGTGTAGGTGCTCTATATGAATAGCATACTGTAGTATCGATTGACAGCAAGGGAAGTAAGGGAAGTAGAATGCGTAGGGTCCGAAAAATCCCGAAACGTCCCTTTAAACAAGGCAATTACAAAATATCATTCTCTTTCTTACATCTCCTCAATGCACCACATCCCCTCTCTGCTTCTCTTTCTCCCTCTCCATTCCTCCATTACTCTCTCCATCCTTTTAGCTCAGGAGTTACTGTAGCTGAGCCTGCCTCACAGCCCGGCCCGGCCAGGAGGGTCCAGCACCATTATGGGCTCTGTGGATCAGAGGACAGAGTTTCTTACAGCTTCCGAGGGAGAGGGAGAAGGAGAGGGAGAAGGAGAGGGAGAGGGAGAAGGAGAAGGAGAGGGAGAAGGAGAAGGAGAGGAGAGGGAGAAGGAGAAGGAGAGGGAGAAGGAGAAGGAGAGGGAGAGGGAGAAGGAGAAGGAGAAGGAGAGGGAGAAGGAGAGGAGAGGGAGAAGGAGAAGGAGAGGGAGAGGGAGAAGGAGAGGGAGAGGGAGAAGGAGAGGGAGAGGGAGAGGGAGAAGGAGAGGAGAGGGAGAAGGAGAAGGAGAGGGAGAGGGAGAGGAGAATGAGAAGGGAGAGGGAGAGGGAGGAGAGGGAGAGGGAGAGAGAGAGGGGGAGGGAGAGGGAGAAGGAGAGGGAGAAGGAGAAGGAGAGGGAGAAGGAGAAGGAGAAGGAGAGGGAGAGGAAGAAGGAGAAGGAGAGGGAGAAGGAGAGGAGAAGGAGAGGGAGAAGGAGAGGGAGAGGGAGAAGGAGAGGGAGAAGGAGAGGGAGAAGGAGAGGGAGAGGGAGAAGGAGAGGGAGAGGGAGAAGGAGAAGGAGAGGGAGAGGGAGAAGGAGAGGGAGAAGGAGAGGGAGAGGGAGAAGGAGAAGGAGAGGGAGAAGAAGAAGGAGAGGAGAGGGAGAAGGAGAGGGAGAGGGAGAAGGAGAGGGAGAGGGAGAAGGAGAGGGAGAAGGAGAGGGAGAGGGAGAAGGAGAGGGAGAGGAGAGGGAGAAGGAGAGGGAGAGGGAGAAGGAGAGGGAGAGGGAGAGGGAGAAGGAGAAGGAGAAGGAGAAGGAGAGGGAGAGGGAGAAGGAGAGGGAGAGGGAGAAGGAGAGGGAGAGGGAGAAGAAGAAGGAGAGGAGAGGGAGAAGGAGAGGGAGAAGGAGAGGGAGAAGGAGAGGGAGAGGGAGAAGGAGAAGGAGAGGGAGAAGGAGTGGGAGAAGGAGAGGGAGAGGGAGAGGGAGAAGGAGAGGGAGAAGGAGAGGGAGAGGGAGAAGGAGAGGGAGAAGGAGAGGGAGAGGGAGAGGGAGAGGGAGAGGGAGAAGGAGAGGGAGAGGGAAAAGGAGAGGGAGAAGGAGAGGGAGAAGGAGAAGGAGAGGGAGAAGGAGAAGGAGAAGGAGAGGGAGAGGGAGAGGGAGAGGGAGAAGGAGAAGGAGAGGGAGAAGGAGAAGGAGAGGGAGAGGGAGAAGGAGAAGGAGAGGGAGAGGGAGAGGGAAAGGGAGAAGGAGAGGGAGAGGGAGAAGGAGAAGGAGAAGGAGAAGGAGAAGGAGAAGGAGAAGGAGAGGGAGAGGGAGAGGGAGAAGGAGAGGGAGAAGGAGAAGGAGAGGGAGAGGGAGAGGGAGAAGGAGAAGGAGAGGGAGAAGGAGAGGGAGAGGGAGAAGGAGAGGGAGAAGGAGAAGGAGAGGGAGAAGGAGAAGGAGAGGGAGAAGGAGAAGGAGAGGGAGAAGGAGAGGGAGAAGGAGAAGGAGAGGGAGAGGGAGAAGGAGAAGGAGAGGGAGAAGGAGAGGGAGAGGGAGAGGGAGAAGGAGAAGGAGAGGGAGAAGGAGAGGGAGAGGGAGAGAAGGAGAGGGAGAAGGAGAAGGAGAGGGAGAAGGAGAAGGAGAGGGAGAAGGAGAGGGAGAAGGAGAGGGAGAAGGAGAAGGAGAGGGAGAGGGAGAAGGAGAGGGAGAAGGAGAAGGAGAGGGAGAAGGAGAGGGAGAAGGTGAAGGAGAGGGAGAAGGAGAGGGAGAGGGAGAAGGAGAAGGAGAGGGAGAGGGAGAAGGATGGGGAGAGGGAGAAGGAGAGGGAGAAGGAGAAGGAGAGGGAGAAGGAGAGGGAGAAGGAGAGGGAGAAGGAGAGGAGAGGGAGAAGGAGAGGGAGAAGGAGAAGGAGAGGGAGAAGGAGAAGGAGAGGGAGAAGGAGAGGGAGAAGGAGAGGGAGAGGGAGAAGGAGAGGGAGAAGGAGAGGGAGAAGGAGAGGGAGAGGGAGAAGGAGAGGGAGAAGGAGAAGGAGAGGGAGAGGGAGAGGGAGAAGGAGAAGGAGAGGGAGAAGGAGAGGGAGAAGGAGAGGGAGAAGGAGAGGGAGAGGGAGAAGGAGAGGGAGAAGGAGAAGGAGAAGGAGAAGGAGAAGGAGAAGGAGAGGGAAAGGGAGAAGGAGAGGGAAAAGGAGAGGGAGAGGAAGAAGGAGAGGGAGAAGGAGAAGGAGAGGGAGAAGGAGAGGGAGAAGGAGAAGGAGAAGGAGAGGAAGAAGGAGAAGGAGAGGGAGAAAGAGAAGGAGAAGGAGCGGAAGAAGGAGAGGGAGAAGGAGAGGGAGAGGGAGAGGAGAAGGAGAAGGAGAGGAAGAAGGAGAGGGAGAAGGAGAAGGAGAGGGAGAAGGAGAAGGAGAGGGAGAAGGAGAGGGAGAAGGAGAGGGAGAACGAGAAGGAGAGGGAGAAGGAGAAGGAGAGGGAGAAGGAGAAGGAGAGGGAGAGGGAGAAGGAGAAGGAGAGGGAGAAGGAGAAGGAGAGGGAGAAGGAGAAGGAGAAGGAGAGGGAGAAGGAGAGGGAGAAGGAGAAGGAGAAGGAGAGGGAGAAGGAGGAGGAGAAGGAGAGGAAGAAGGAGAGGGAGAAGGAGAAGGAGAAGGAGAAGGAGAGGGAGAAGGAGAGGGAGAAGGAGAGGAAGAAGGAGAGGGAGAAGGAGAAGGAGAAGGAGAAGGAGAGGGAGAAGGAGAGGGAGAAGGAGAGGGAGAGGGAGAAGGAGAGGGAGAAGGAGAAGGAGAGGGAGGGGGAGAAGGAGAGGGAGAGGGAGAAGGAGAAGGAGAAGGAGAAGGAGAAGGAGAAGGAGAGGGAGAAGGAGAGGGAGAAGGAGAGGAAGAAGGAGAAGGAGAAGGAGAGGGAGAAGGAGAGGGAGAAGGAGAAGGAGAAGGAGAAGGAGAAGGAGAAGGAGAGGAGAGGGAGAAGGAGAAGGAGAAGGAGAGGGAGAAGGAGAAGGAGAAGGAGAGGGAGAGGGAGAAGGAGAGGGAGAAGGAGAGGGAGAGGGAGAAGGAGAAGGAGAAGGAGAAGGAGAAGGAGAGGGAGAGGGAGAAGGAGAAGGAGAAGGAGAAGGAGAGGGAGAAGGAGAAGGAGAAGGAGAGGGAGAGGGAGAAGGAGAAGGAGAAGGAGAAGGAGAGGGAGAAGGAGAAGGAGAGGGAGAGGGAGAAGGAGAAGGAGAGGGAGATGGAGAAGGAGAGGGAGAAGGAGAGGGAGAGGGACTCTTGACTCTTGACTCTTGACTTGAGAGGGAGAAGGAGAGGGAGAAGGAGAGGGAGAAGGAGAGGGAGAAGGAGAAGGAGAGGGAGAGGGAGAGGGAGAAGGAGAGGGAGAAGGAGAAGGAGAGGGAGAGGGAGAAGGAGAGGGAGAAGGAGAGGGAGAGGGAGAAGGAGAGGGAGAGGGAGAAGGAGAGGGAGAAGGAGAAGGAGAGGGAGAAGGAGAGGGAGAGGGAGAAGGAGAAGGAGAAGGAGAGGGAGAGGGAGAAGAAGGAGAAGGAGAAGGAGAGGGAGAAGGAGAGGGAGAAGGAGAGGGAGAAGGAGAGGGAGAGGGAGAAGGAGAAGGAGAAGGAGAGGGAGAAGGAGAAGGAGAGGGAGAGGGAGAAGGAGAAGAAGGAGAGGGAGAAGGAGAAGGAGAGGGAGAAGGAGAGGGAGAAGGAGAGGGAGAAGGAGAGGGAGAGGGAGAAGGAGAGGGAGAAGGAGAGGGAGAGGGAGAGGGAGAAGGAGAAGGAGAAGGAGAAGGAGAGGGAGAAGGAGAGGGAGAAGGAGAGGGAGAAGGAGAGGGAGAGGTAGAGGGAGAAGGAGAGGGAGAAGGAGAAGGAGAAGGAGAGGGAGAGGGAGAGGGAGAAGGAGAGGGAGAAGGAGAGGGAGAAGGAGAAGGAGAAGGAGAAGGAGAGGGAGAAGGAGAGGGAGAGGGAGAAGGAGAGGGAGAAGGAGAGGGAGAAGGAGAAGGAGAAGGAGAGGGAGAAGGAGAAGGAGAAGGAGAGGGAGAGGGAGAAGGAGAGGGAGAGGGAGAAGGAGAGGGAGAGGAAGAAGGAGAAGGAGAGAAATCGGACCTTGATGGTCTTTTAATGGCCACACACGGCAGTTTTACACTCTGATCACACACATGCAAGTTTTTAGGTGAACACACACAAACACAAGCACATGCACTATCTTCGGCGGGTCGCCAGGTGGAAATTGTCCTCTGCCTTTGTAACCCATCCGGGCTGCCATTCCTCCACTGGCAGCCAGGGGCAGCGGTCTCCCTTTTTGGTGCGGCTTGAACCGACGCCCGGCGCCCCGGGGAACAAGTAGCGTTCTTCACCGTCGTGGTCAGGGACGGGTGTTCACTTTGGCATGTCTTTCCATGTGGGGTGAAGGAGACCCCTAGTGGACATGGGGGGAACATGCCAACCCCAAGCCACATATATGTGCCACGGCAACCAGGCTTTCACCCTTTTTGGACTCCCATCCAGGTTACTAACCAGGCCCAGCCCTGCTTAGCTTCTGAGATCTGACGAGATCAGGCTTGACAAGGTGGTACGGCCGCACACAGAAGGTGGGAAGTGGAGTGGGAAGAGACACAGACACTGGAGATTTGTGATGAAGACATCACTCAGCACTGACAAGCCAGGACATGCTACACAGACATGCTACACAGACATGCTACACAGTGTGCCAAGACGGAGAGGCAAGAGCTTGCAGTGAAAAAGATAACTAGGCTGAGAAAGAGAGAGTGAGAGAGCAAAAGAAAGATTGAGTGAGAGAGGTGTGTGTGTGTGTGTGTGTGTGTGTGTGTGTGTGTGTGTGTGGATAATTGTGCAATGTGTTTTTGTGTGTGTGTGTGTGTGTGTGGAGTGAAGCCCTCAGCTAACATGACAAGGTCACTCCGAACACGCTAAGACACTCAGCTCACACTATTTCCTCTCCTCTCCTCTCCCCTCTCCACTCTTTCCCTCTGTCCCACAATCACACAAACTGGCCCAGTTCTGTCTCCATATCCCTCTGTCCCAATCCCTCCCGCCCCCCCCCCCCCTCTCTTTGACACAGCAGAGGTGACTGGTGTTTTTTCTCTAATCCCCACCTCATTATATAAGGATGTGGTGGGACATTTGTTATTTTTGGCTTCAACACCCAAATACTATTATTCCTGTTCTATCTAACGACCTCTGTCCATCATGACATTAAACCTCGTCTATAAGCCCCAAAGAAAAACACACTTGGAAAAAAACATGCCAGCAAACAAGTCAGCAGACGAGACAACCACACACAAAAAAGCAGAAAAAAAATGCTATCCAATAATGCTGTCCAAAACCGCAGCTATTAAATCCTCTCCATTTTCAATCTGTAGTCTTTAATATCAGTCAACGACAAACCCTAACCCAAACCCATGTCTTGTAAGACATGCATCCAGGTTAGGCTGCGCTGTCCTCTTCATTACTCTGTAGACAGTTATTACAGAATCTTCAGAAAACTCTTAATCCAAATTCTGCCTAATCTACACTAACAAACCCTGCCATCTCGCCATCCCTCCATCCTTCTATCCCTCCATCCCTCCATCCTTCTATCCCTCCATCCCTCCATCCCTCCACCCCTCCACCGCTCGATCCCTCCACCATTCCATCTCTCCACCCCTCCATCCCTCTATCCCTCCATCCCTCCACCCTTGACTGCTCCATTCCTCCACCGCTCAATTCCTCCACCCCTCCATCCCTCTATCCTTCCATCCCTCCACCCTCCACCCCTTCACCGGGCCACCGCCCCATTCCTCCACCCTCCACCGCTGCATCCCTCCACCACTCCATCCCTTCACCCCTCCACCACTCCATGCTCCTCCTGATCCTTCCTGATTCTAATCTTTTCCTGGAACGATGTGGGACGGGATGGAAAGGCAGAGAGGGTGGAGACGGAGGGGAACTGTGTGGCAAAGATTAGCATAGCACTTAATCTGTGAGATCTGAGGGAAATGACTGCATCGCCCCCACTCAGCCACTCTGCTTCCTCTGACAGAAAGAGAGGGGGGAGAGAGAGAGAGAGAGAGAGAGAGAGAGAGAGAGAGAGAGAGAGAGAGAGAGAGAGAGAGATACAGTAGGCCGAGGGCTAACTCCACAACATAATTTATGGATGAAAAGAGGGGGGAAGGAGGGAAAAATAGGTGGAGAGTGTGGAGGAGGGAAAGGGAGTGTGACTTGGTATCACAGAGATGTCTTTGGGGCAAAAGGGAAGGAAGGAAAGAGGGAGAGAGGAGAGATGAAAGTTTGCAGAGAGACGGCATAATGCCAGTTTCCTCTATGATCCTTAGGGAACATTGCCAAATCATGCTGTCGTCCTCTGTGAAGACACATATGCATAGCTACATAATTATATATAGAAAAACCCACACACATTCACCAACACATTGGAACAACAGTACACAGCTTTGGTTGTTCATTGAAACACACACAGACATAGTTCCTCAGAGAAATGCAGTCATTTACACGCTTCACACGTGGTTCAGCAGCCTACATCGTGGTGCCATATGCATCGTAAAAATAAAATACACACACACGCAGTCCATAAAAACAAATGGAGAGATGTGATAGCTGGTAGATGAGGGTGTAGATGTGTGTGTGTGTGTGTCTGTGTCTGTGTGTGTGTCTGTGTGTGTGTCTGTCTGTGTGTGTGTGTGTGTGTGTGTGTGTGTGTGTGTGTGTATAGCAGAGGCCGTACTATAAATCCACAGACACAGCCGTATATAAGGCTGGAGTAAATTATGCCTCCGACATGTTGCTACGTCGAATAACGCAATAATACATGAGAGCCAGTGTCAGTCAGCGCTTGTTAACTGGCGTCCGCCCTAGACGAAGCGCCCCCAAACAAGGATTGATATTGAGAAGCGTCCTACGGGGAACGTTTAATAAACGTATAATTCAGCCGTAACAGACGAGCACACTTCCCCGCTCCCCAGACGCGGCATAAAGCTCTGGTGACAGAAATGCAAGGCGGCGCGGGCGCTGAGACCAGGCTGCTCATGTATTTATGAGGCGATTGGTGTGGTGAGCCAGGAGAGCACTGAGAGCACCCACTCTCTCTCTATGCTACACACAACAGGGAGCTCTGGAGATACTGACTCTATCACTACAAACAAAACTACAAAACACCTGATTGAGGTGAACGCAAACAGCTCAAATGTATTACACCCAGCACTCAAGTTCCCCCCTGAAATAAAAACAGTCAAAATCATCCCCCTTCTAAAACTGCCATCCCCCTTTCCATCCCTTATGCCATTTTATCAATGAACGTGGTATTACTGCTATTTCAACATTTAGTTTTGCGCATATTGAGTAAAATACTGTGGGCGAGGGGGGAGCACACACACAGGCAATGACAATTTTACCAAGTCACTGACACTGAAGTCACTGACGCTGTGGGGATGCTAAAATTGTCCCCATATGATAAAATCCACCATCCCCCCTTTTCTTTTACAACTTGAGTACTGGCTACACACACCAGGGAGCTCTGGAGATACTGACTCTATCACTACTAAAAAAAACGACAAAACACCTGATTGAGGTGAACGCAAACAGCTCAAACGTATTACACCATGAAATGCATGTACAGTACACAACACACAAACTCAGAACACAGGAATACTCAATACAGGTTATAAACTATAGGGGTGCACACAGTTGCTACAACATTGCCAATAATGCAGATATCAGTTGATTAAGGAACTAGGTGGCACCTTAATAGATGTTAGTGTAGACAGACAGTGACAGTGTCCAGCCCACAGGGTGCAGACGACACACAGCCTGTCCTGCCTTGAGAAGGGTTAGGTGCGTGTGTGTGTGTGTGTGTGTGTGTGTGTGTGTGTGTGTGTGTGTGTGTGTGTGAGTGTGTGTGTGTGCGCACTCAGAGGACATCAGAATGGTGCTGGCAGGAGAGGAGGTAACAGCAGGCTGATGACCACATGCATCACAGCCAAATGGGACCAGAGAGCACAGGGCAGAAGACCCTCTCTATCATCATCCCCCCCAGCCAGCCAGCCAGCCAGACCACCGCCATTAGAACACATTACCATACTGTAACACAGACACTGTAGCTTCCAGACACTCAGCTCTGAGGCATCTACTCGTGTGCGTGTGGATATACAACCAGGCACATTCATGCACATGCGCACGCACACGCACCTGCATACACACACACACACACACACACACACGCACACACACACACATTCTCTCTCTCTCTCTCTCTCTCTCTCTCTCTCTCTCTCTATTCACACACTGAAGACACTTCAGTGTGTTTTTATCTCAATGTGTTTTTATCTCACAAAGTGATTATGTCCCTGCTCCCTGTCTCACTGTACAAGGCAAGGAACATAACCTGTACATCAATTATTAAATGAACCACATTGTGTTGAACAAGACCTAGAGCTGTTGTCTGGAACCAGGAAAGGAGAGTGATAAAGTTGTTACAAGGGATTAGTCTAGCTCAGGGGTGGAGGAAGAGGAGGTGGAGGAGGAGGAGGAGATGGAAGGGCTTGTATTAGTGTGATGCAGGGAAGGCGCTAATAGAGAAGTCACTGTAGCAGAGCAGGGTCCAACCACAATCCCTCTAACTAACTCACAGCCTATGGAGGATCCCCCTCAGAGAGCTACCCTGCCCGTCAACTCCCTGAGTACATCAACCCAGATATAGACACAGGCTGGCCTGAACAAACACCACTTGTGCTGTAGGACAGAGATACCACCACTCAGTCCCTTTACTGTGCACACAGGAAACTGTGTAGAGAGTGTGCCTCCGCCTCAGCTGCAGTGTGTCTCTCTCTCTCTGAGTGTTGGTGATCCAGTAGTTACTGTTTGTCTCCCAGTGATTCATATGAAGATGTCCTTCATCTGTGAGCTAGTCACTCAGGTACAATGTTTAAAGAGTATGGGTTAACAGGGTTTAATTATGTTAGAACAGAGGAGAGGAGAGGAGAGGAGAGGAGAGGAGAGGAGAGGAGAGGAAAAAAAGAAGAGAAGACTTGAAAAAAGAAGACAACAGATAAGAACAGAGCGATGAGGAAAGAAACAGAGAGGGGTGAGAGGAGGAGATGAGAAGAGAGGAGAGGAAGCAGTGGATCGACAAGGACGTAGCAATAGCCCCGTTCAACAGAACTCCTACAGAAGAGGAGAGGAGAGGAGAGGAGAGGAGAGGAGAGGAGTGGAGAGGAGAGGAGAGGAGAGGAGAGGAGAGGAGAGGAGAGGAGAGGAGAGGAGAGGAGAGGAGAGGAGAGGAGAGGAGAGGAAAGGAGAGGAGAGGAGTGGAGTGGAGTGGAGAGGAGAGGAGAGGAGAGGAGAGGAGAGGAGAGGAGAGGAGAGGAGAGGAGAGGAGTGGAGAGGAGAGGAGAGGAGAGGAGAGGAGAGGAGAGGAGTGGAGAGGAGAGGAGAGGAGAGGAGAGTGGGGGAAATGGATGGCCATTATAAATACAGTACCAGTCAAAAGTTTGGACAAACCTTCTCATTTAATGGTTTTCTTTATTTGTATTATTGTCTACATGTGTGTGTGTGTGTGTGTGTGTGTGTGTGTGTGTGTGTGTGTGTGTGTGTGTGTGTGTGTGTGTGTGTGTGGTGTGTGTGTGTGTGTGTGTGTGTGTGTGTGTGTGTGTGTGTGTGTGTGTGTGTCTCGAGAGGACTTCTCTGACTGGGTGCAGCCCCTGAACGAGCAACAGTGGTCGGACTTTCAAGTCCAGGAGAGAGTTTACTTACCGGAGCAGTTTGGCAGACCGGAGCCGCCATGCTGACACCTACGTTTCATCGGGGGATCCAAGAGGCTGGCTCCGTCTCATTTCCCTCAATGGAATGTTCTTCGGGAACGGCGTGTTTGCACCTGGGAACCACTGTGACAGACACCCGCTCGGCTTCCCCCTCCTGAGGTATGTCGCACGGGTTCCACAGCAAACAGGAGGGCGGACTCGGAGTTCCTAACTTTGAGTGGACTTGTGTGGCAAAACTGGTTGTTGGCTCAGCACTACTGTAACGGACTGTTTCCATAATGTCAAAATGCACTGTTAATATTTATGTCCTTTAGATATTGTACATGTATGTGGACATAAATAAAGCATTTAAAATGTGTGTGTGTGTGTGTGTGTGTGTGTGTGTGTGTCTGTGTGTGTGTCAGTGGGGAAGGAAACTGTGAACACCGCCCAGCATTCTCTTCTCTAGAATACGTGGGAGAATACCACAAAAAAAAGCAAAAGGTGGCTACTTTGAAGAATCTAAAATATAAAACATATTCTGGTTTATTTAAGACTTTTTTGTTTACTACATAATATGTGGTCTTTCATGGTTTTGATGTCTTCAGTATTAATCTACAATGTAGAAAATAAGATCTAAGTAAAGAAAAGACATTGAATGAGAAGGTGTGTCCAAACCTGGTACTGGTACTGGATTGAAACAGCCAAAGCAGAGAGAGGTGGACACCACCTGACTGGCCCTATTGTCTTGTAACACGATCCCCCAATCCACTTACAGTACAGTACACACTCCCCTTGGGAGAAGAAGAGAGAATGAGTGTGTGTTTCAAGTGTGTTTTTTCTTACAGTTGTCAAATTTGAAAGGGGAAGGGAGGGTAGTTTGATTCTAATTTAGTTTTGATGGGAGTTTGTCTGGGGAATGTGTGATAGGGAATGTGACTACTATGAGATAACGCATTATGAATCCACACTATAAATAGAGGCGCTTTCTTATTTCTCTCCCCCCTCCCCCCGTCTCTCTCCCCCAACATCTCATGGTATCTGTCTTGTGCATTTTTCAAAATCCTCCAATGAGAACTGCTAAGTAGGAAACATTCTGAAAAGCTTTATTTCTGTATTTTTAATTAAAGCATTTGATGAGTGTTACATAAAGGCATTAGAGTGTGATATGGGGTTTAGCATGCCAGGCCTGTTTCAGGCAGTCGATCATCGAGGGTGATGCTAAGAACAATGATGATCAACACGGGGAATGAGGGTTTGTATAATCAGACAGCTGAATAGATAGAGCCAAATTATAAACAGGGGGAGTTGAGCACAACTACTAGGTCAAGGGTGGGGGAGGTCATTGTATCAGTAACCATATTCATAAACAACTGTGTCCTGTTGTCCTCAGCATACGCCTACACATACTGACAGCATCCATAATATGAAAGCACAGGAATATAATGGTAAGCCTTCACATTATTACCATAACCTTGGTAGGGGTGTATGAGGGGCTCTTCAAATGTGACTCCGTGACACTTCAGTAGACAACCTCCATCAGCCCATCACATGATCTTTCATTTCCTGTTTTAATAAAGCATGTTTTTGGTAACACTCTTTTGATTTATAATTTAATAAGTGATTGATAAGTGATTGATTAACTAATTATGAACCATTTATAAACCCTTTACAAATGTGATGTTAATGTAAGGTATATTTTTAATAATTCAAAGATGTACCTCATACACTATATGGACAAAGGTATTGGGACACCCATATGTGCTTGTTGAACTCATTCCAGAACCATGGGCATTAATATGGATTTGGTCCCACCGTTGCTGCTATAACAGCTTCCACTCTTCTGGGAAGACTTTCTACTAGATTTTAGAATATGGTTGCGGGATTTGCTCCCATTCAGCCACAAGAGCATTAATGAGGTCAGGCACTGATGTTGGGTGAGAAGGACTGGCTCGCAGTCGGCGTTCCAATTCATCCCAAAGGTGTTGGATGGGGTTGAGGTCAGAGCTCTGTGTGCAGGCCAGTCAAGATCTCCCAGACCAAACTCGGCAAACCATGTCATTATGGACCTCACTTTGTATATGGGGGCATTGTCATGCTGAACCTGGAAAGGGCCTTCCCCAAACTGTTGCCACAAAGTTGGAAGCATACAATTCTCTAGAATCTCATTGTATGCTGTAACATTAAGATTTCCCTTCACTGGAACTACTGGGGTCCAAACCATGACAACAGCCACAGACCAGAATTGTGTCCACATACTTTTGTCCATATTAATAAGTGTGTTTATGTCACTTAAACACACGTATTGATATGTGTATCAATAAGTGTGTTTATGTCATACTTAAGCAAAAATAATTACTTAGAAAATAATATTTTAGTATGATTGTTGTCATAAACCAAAATCAACAGAGGAGATGGGAGTTTTACTGACTTAACTGACAAGACGAGAGAGAAGAAGAGAGTGAGAGATGGGTAGGAGAGCAACTCCACTGACACTGATGAGTGTACGTACACACACACACACACACACACACACACACACACACACACAGCCATATTTATGAGCCACACTTTGGATACAGGTCTGATGGAAACCCCCATAAGCAGTGAAGTGGCTTTAGTCCTGCAGTGGTGCTGGTTGGCAGAGGGACGGGCTGGCGCTGGACAGGCCTGACCAATAGGCTGCTCACACCACAATAGAGCTGCTGTGATATCACTGTGAAGCAGATTGAGATTAGCCCAATATAATCCAGGGGGAAAAAGAGAGAGGGAGAGAGGAAGGGAGGAGAGAAGGAGGAATAGAGATGGCTGGAGGCTAGAACCTTCATCATTTGGCAGCTTTTCTCTAGTAGAGGCATCAGTGAGAAGTGGATGGTGTGAATCCTGAGGAAGGAGAACAGGGAGATGAGACTCACACACTCTTTCTATTTCTCTCTCATTCTCTACCCCCCCCCCCCTTCCCTCTTTCTCCCATTCCCTCCTGTCTCTTTCACCTGTTTCTGATCATTTCTTCTTCTTTTCCTTTCCTATTTTGAATGTTTCCAATCATATCTTGTTAGCCTCAGTCTTCCCTCCATTCCCTGCCCTCCATGCTACCCAAAAATGGGGATCCTCTCCCCATAACATGGGGATCCTCTCCCCCTAGCCCCAGAAATGACACATTAGGAATGTGGAGGTGTCTTTTCACTCACCGTTGGCAATCATCAGTTAGCTTCTTTTCTTTTTTTTTATTCCTGTCACACTACACACAGTATGTCATCTCCTGGTGTGAAACTCTCACACCTCCTATCTTTTTCTTCTCCTCTCTCTCCTTTCCTCCTATTGAACTTCAGTCTGGCTCATGAAGAAAGGCATGAGAGTAGTCTTTGATGGAATTAGCCACAGGGAGTGTGTGTGTGTGCGTGTGTGTGTGTGTGTGCGTGCATGCGTGTGTGTCATCTGTGATTTAGAGCCCCAGATATGGATGATATGGATGCACAAGCAGGTCTAATTGGATCAGGATCAGGCAGTAAGACAGGGGATTAAGGGACTGAGTGAAGCCATGGGAGGATGTTCCTATAGGATGACTGACACAGGCTCTGCACTATGATCTGAATCATTACTGAGTGGGGGCGAGGCCTGGAGGGAACCAGCTGTTTTAACAAGTCCTCTCATCTGACTGACAGCTGATCGGCTGATTAGCCTCGTAACTGACAGGTGATTGGTGGAGCTCCTGACGATACTGTAGCCTAGCGTACTCCCAACGATCTAAATGAGAGTGAGTGTCCCGGAGGAGGATCCCTCACTCGTTTGATGGCTCTCAGTGTGGAAAGGAGGAGGAGAGAAGAAGGGAAGTAAATAAACAAATGAGACACCATATCCATATGACCCTGTCCATCCGGAGTGCCAGTGCTGTTAAATATGGGTGATTAGTGAGTGAGTGTACAGGAAGTGTGCAGTCGACGGCAACTGAACGCTGGCACATTAACGTCGTCGTAATGTTGACGGGACGTGATGAGAGGGTTGTGTGTGTGCTTGTCCTCCGGGAGTGAGATGTGTTTGTGTAAAACAGGGCGAGGCGTGTGGGTGGGCTGGTCCAGAAACAGGCGAGGAGGAGTCTGACTTGAGTCTTAAATCAAGCCCTCATTTGTCATCCTCAAAACTGTGTGTGTGTGTGTGTGTGTGTGTGTCTGTGATCTTTAATCCGGTGGAATAAATAGTATCCTGTCGAGACGAGAGAAGCCCCTGCGAGGTGTTTTCAATGCGGCTGTCACCTCTCATCGGCGTGGACGGCACTCTGTCCCTCTCCCGAAGACAGTGACATTGACACACACACACACACACACACACACACACACACACACACTCTTCCACGTAATGTCGGGGGGGGGGGGGGGGGGTTGGGGAGGGGGTTGGGGAGGGGGGGGGGGATGGAGTGTGTGACCCATTGTCAGCTGTGTGAGCGGCAGAACAGCATATGGCTTCCCAGAGAGAGAGAGGGAGAGGCATCCCAAATGCAACCATGAGATGGTCCTGTCACTCCTGAAGTTGAAACATGTGTGTGATCAAACTGTTAGCTGGCATAGCTGGTTTACATGGGGTATTTCGATGATGGTGCCGTGTGTTGGCAATACAGAGGACATATACTGTAGGTTTGAGACTTGTGTGAGCTTGGAGTGCAAGGAAACAATACTGTTTATTACACCAGCCCCTTACGTAACCGACACTGATGGTGTCTGGCTGGGTGGTGGTGGTAATGGTGTATGGCTGGGTGGTGGTGGTACTCTCAAATAACCTCGATTTATCTGCTCTCCTTTGAGAAACACATATTGTCAACATGCTACATCTTGTAAGTATGAAAGGTGTAAATGGAGGCTACCTGTAGGGGCTGTATTTTCAGCCAACACAAAACGGACGCAAGTCCAAACGCAGACATATTGACCGTTTGTGTCTGCGCTGTCTTGCCTGCGCTAGCCTGGGTTAGTAGTAGTGGTAAATAGTGGCGTGTTCATGACGAACGACAGGTCAAGCTGAGACATCTGGCTTTGAAAATAGCACCGAAACTCACGCACAACCCCTAAGTCAGTAACGTGCAGTGAGGTCATTGGCTGGGTAGGCAGTGAGCTATTAAAAAAAATCATTTGATTAACGCAGCAGCCAGACTTCAAATGGCATAGCGCATACTATAAAGGCAATCAATAGCCCTTATATCTTTTAACGCAGGCTCAAAACTCACTTCTTCAAGAAGTAGGCCTACTACCAGAATCCTCTTAAGCACCTATTGTATTGTTAGTTTGCTATTCTTCATTTTGCCTTAAAAAAGCAGTACACTCCTACGTTAAATGCAATTATTGAAGTCGCTTTGAATAAAAGCGTCGACTAAATGACTGTAATGTAATGTAGGCTAATATACTATACTATAAAGTCAATCACATAGCCCATATATACTATACTATCAAATAGCTGGTCAAAAATGTCATGTATTGTTATCTCACAGCGTAGCGCAACAGCCTGTATGGAAATGTAGAACCGCGGCGCGAACAGCAGAGGATGCCGCTACGGCAAGCCAAACGCAAACTGTCAATCATGCTGTCAGAAGCAGCGTGGCACGGTGCCTCAACGTCCGTCAATGAAGACAATGTGAGAACAGACTACGCATGCGCAAAACTACGAAACCGTTGGTCTATCACTTCGCATAGCACAGAAGCACAAGCACAGTCTGCCTCAGCCTCTCGCCAGCAATCAGCTCGCTTTGGGAGCAAACTCTCCTGGTGCCAGGGCATGCATTATATTTATAAAACAACACATTTTACATCATTTATTTTTATTTTAACAAATTTTAACACATTAAAGTTAAGAATAATGAGTAAAATAAATAAAAAATATATATCTTTTTGAGATATTTTTTTTAAAAAGACTGATATTCTTTTTCTTTCTTAAATGCCTGGGTGAGGCACTGCCTACCCTGCCTCACCTGACTGCACGCCACTGCCCTAAGTGCCCCCCAGTGGCACCCGCGTTTCCACTAAGACTGTTTTTGATGCTGTTAAAATATAGCCATAAATGTCTACGGTGGCAGTGATGTAAATGAAAGCTACCTGTAGATGTCTGTGGTGGCAGTGATGGATGAGCAGTAACATAACACCATCAAACACCATCCTGAGCAGATTGAAGCAGTCTTATATGAGATCATACTGTACGCAGAGCTGACAGAAAAAGGAATATCCTTCAGTGCTCTAGAAAGGAGGGGTGAAGATAGTGAGGCATGAAGAGGACAGAGGAAAAGAGGATCAGTGTCTCAAGCTTTTGCTCACATTAAATGTTAATTGGGTTTTTTGGCTGGTGTTTCCCCACATGTCTTCAGAGGGGATGTGGAAGGCAAGGAAGCCCACCTGTGTGAACTTCCCCTAGGTGGGAGAACACCTCGGCTCCCCCTGTAAACCAGTTCCTGGATCTCTTCAACACACACTGAGAAAAGACATATTGTAACTATCACATTCAAGTGCGTGAACACACAAACACAGGCAAGCGCACACGAACGCAGACACGCACGGTCACACATGCACCCACGCATGCATGCATACACACACATCTATGCAGGGCAGAAATGCACAAACACACACACACACACACACACACGAACACACACACACACACACACACACACACGAACACACACACACACACACACACACACACACACACACACACACACACACACTGCAGAGGCAGATGCCCCTCACTGAGAGACCAGGTTTATAAATATTCATATAATCCAGTGATTGCAGAAATGTAAATAAGTCAACAGACGTGAAATTGCCAGCATCTGGTCACTGGGGTGGAGTGGGCCAAGGAGGACGAGAGGGGAGGCATGGGAGGCGGGAGGGTGGAGTGGGCCAAGGAGGACGAGAGGGGAGGCATGGGAGGCAGTGGGCCAAGGAGGACGAGAGGGGAGGCATGGGAGGCGGGAGGGTGGGTAGGAGGGAGACTGCGGGGGGAGAGGGAAAGCATGGGGCTGTAAAATCACTCTGATCTTTTTTCTCTCTTCATGACGGCTCTCACTAGAATTCCATTACCATTATCGAACAATAAACTTCATGAAGTGATTCACATCTCCCATCTCTCACTTGACAAAAGAGAGGAACTCTGTTCGAGGAATTTTGAACATCTGTTTTACATGAAGAGAACAAATGTGTCTCTGGACACCAACTGATCACAGTTCTACAACCTTTACATTTGGAGTAACAGAGCCAGCTCCTTTTAGGTTGGTGTACCATGGAGGGTGTAGAATAGACTGTATTCTGTATATATGTAATATGTATTCTGTAGGTGGTTGTGTGTCTTTACCCTGTGATGATTTATGTCCTTCCAGTGAAACGCTCTGGGCTTCAGGGAACATAGGACTGACCTCTGTAGAGGTCACTGTGTATCAGCAGCCCTGCAACAACTGGCTAGCTACTTGGGGAAGGTTCCTGTGCCCTTAAGCGCATGTACACACACACACACACACACACACACACACACACACACACTCACACACACTCACACACACACACGTCCCATGCATGCATGCATGCATGCACACACACACACACGTGCATTTACAGTATGTACACACACACACACACACACACACGAGGCAGTCTGTCCTGCAAACATGACAGCCGTCCCCAAGGTCACCCTGGCTGTTTGACAGTGGATAACTTCATAAGTTGTGAGTGTGACATCTGCCAGCCCCAGTGTGAGCATCCATTACCCCTGTGAACAGGACAAAGAGAGCAAGGGAGAGAGAGGAGGGCAAGGGAGAGAGAGACAGAGAGAGAGAATGATGCCTGGGTAAAGCTCCTAAATCTTCATCAGCACTGCCAAGACTGCCTGAGGATATGAGCAGAAAAACACACTGATGAATGACTCTATAGTGTGTGTGTGTGTGTGTGTGTGTGTGTGTGTGTGTGTGTGTGTGTGTGTGTATGTGTGTGTGTGTGTGTGTGTGTGTAAAATCACATACTCCCATCAGATTCTTCCATGAAGCCGACCCATGGGGGGTAATGGTGGTGGCAGCGCTCTCTGACGGTCAGCAGGGACACAATGATTGTTCCCCCCATCAGAGACAGTGATTAACCTAACAGTGATGAGACAAGCCAAGGGCTGAATAACACACAGCCCCCTGGGGGGCCGCAAGAACACTCCTCTAACTCTGGGGGGCTACAAGGACAGTCCTTGTAAACAATACTATGAGGTTATTCATACATAGTGTGTGTTGTGTGTGTGTGTATATATATATATATATATATATATATATATATATATATATATATATATATATATACATACATACAGTGGGGGAAATAAGTATTGAACACATCAACATTTTGTCCAGTAAATGTATTTCCAATGAGCCTATTCAAGTGAAATTTTCACCAGACTTTGGTATTAACTCAAACAATCCAGACGAAAAATCTAAACATTAAAGTCCATATATAAATAAATGTATGTGTAATAAAGTGGAATGAAACAGGAAAAAAGTATTGGCAACCTTGTCAGCTAGTACTTTGTAACTCCACCTCGGGCAACAGCTTGCAAACGAACGCTTCCTGTAGGCAACCAAGAGTTTTTCAATTCTTGTTTTTGGAATTCTTTCCCATTCTTCCTGGCAGAACACCTCTAGCTCACAAATACTCTTCGGCCTTCTTGCATGCATGGCATGTTTGAGATCTCTCCACAGATTTAATAATAATATTCAAGTCTGGGGACTGTGATGGCCATTCCAAAACCATAATCCGTCTTTCATGGAGGTACTTCATGGTTGATTTGGAGGTATGCTTCGGGTCATTGTCTTGCTGGAATACCCAACCTCTCTTCAACTTACATTTATGGACTGACCTCCTAACATTAGCCTCTAGAATGTCTTGATATTTGGTGGAATCCATTCTTCCTTCCACCCGCACAATATTGCCTGTGCGCCCCCAGCTGCTACACAACCCCAAAGCATAATGGATCCACTTCCATGCTTAACAGTTGCAAGTGTGGGTTTTGTCAGTCCAAAGCACATTGTTCCAGTAGGTGTAACGATGGTCAAACAGGCAACCTTCTTTCAACCAATTCTTTTATTTGACCTGCAGAGAAGACATATAAAACACAATTCTTCTCTGGTCTGTAACTCTTGTGAATCCATTAAGATGGCAGCCATCTTCTGGTCGTCCCACCGTGTATGTATAGTTCACATCAGGATAATTTGTTTACAGAAAGAACACAAATTTCCCTCAAACATTACAAATAACAATTACAAACAACATGTGGAGCAACATACCTGCAGAGAAGACATATAAAACACAATTCTTCTCTGGTCTGTAATAGGGATGCTCCGATCTGGATTTTTGGGGCCGATACCGATCACCGATTTTTTTCCTCAAGATCAACCGATACCGATACCGATACCGATTCTTTTTTAAATACATAACTGTAGGCCTACTGACTGGATAGCCTACATATTTTTTGCTTTTTAGACAAAAGTTTTGATCCATTAGGCACCAAGCAAACGCAGACCCATTTTTATGGCATAGTAAAGGTCTGGCCTATCACCCAGTTAGGGCCTGAAGCCCAAGTCAGTCGATATGGCTGTATAAAAGACATCATAAACGTGGCCTTCATGGTTTACATACTGTTACGTCCTCCTATGTTTTCTGTTCAGTTATCTGTCTTCCCCAGGGGGAAAAAAAAAATCGGGTTTTGCGATCGGCCATTTTTGCCGATCACCGATCGAGTCATTTGGAGTGAAATCGGCCAATTTAAATCGGTGGCCGATAAATCGGAGCATCCCTAGTAACTCTTGTGAATCTGCACGTTCAAAATAACATACAATAAATGTTCTGTTTCACATCATCACAATACATGTAAAAACAAACAGCACAGTACTACACCAACATTTTCACCCTACATTACAAGATTCTCCACACAAACAACAAAACACGAGGAGCATTTTATATCACGCACATACCCATTAAGATGGCAGCCATGTTCTGGTACCACCGTAAGTACGGCAACAATAGAAGGACAAAAGAACACGCAGACCTGCAGTACACCCAAACTCCAAAGGGGGGCTCCAACAACAACCAGGGCTGCTCAAGCACGGCGAAACTCATCTACATTCACCACAACTAAACATACATTCCCAACTCTGTTACACCCACCTCCCCTGAATTTCGCCAACCTTGAGCAGCAACTATACATTTAAATACTACTTTTTACTTTTTACACTATTACATAGGGCCGCCAAAGGACAGGACAGCCAACTTGAAAAGTATCCTATAAGGATGAAGTGGAAAGAGAGGTAAACTATCTCTCCAACCAACTACTGGCGGTAGGATGCGTTCTACACCCCACAAGACCCTTTTTTCACTGTGTATTACTAGCCTTCAAGAGGCCACAACCTCTTATGAAACAATCAGAATAACGAACAAACCTATATGTCATAGGATGTCAGTGTGCACAGTGTATACATGCACTGAACTGAGCTTCGGCTTATCTAACTGTGGAAAGCCTGGAACACTGACCTACAAACAGCTCGAATGTTTGACTTAGTGTCTTGGATAATGTCTTGTCCTGACATAGTATAAATCAATCTGTCAACTGGTTTGATAAGGCGACCAAACTTGGACTTGACCTGTGTGACTGTACTAGGATGTTCACACTGTGTGACAGAAGCTAGAGTGTCAGTACGCTGTGTGTCACTAGCATCATCTGTCTGATTTGTGTTACCAGAAACATCAGTACAATCATCAGCGCTAACCAAAAATCTAGAATCAGAGTTAATGGACTGATCTACCATTTGCTCCTCAGCCATCTGCTCGGGGACCCTCTGAGGGGCAAACGAGACTGAAGACACTACAGTGTTAGTAGCCTCTGTCCGTGAGTGGTCAGGGAATGGTAACTGGGTGACCCACTCCAGGGTTCTTCCCTTGGGATCCTTGGGCTCTGGAACAGTCAAGGGAACATCCCTCTCCCGAACAGCTCTTCCCCCATACTCCATGTCTTCAACCTCCCCTCCCTCACTCCCAGGACAGGAATCCACTCTCTCCGACTCGAACGCGGTTCCTCTACTCACTTCCCCAGGCAAGGAATCCTGTTCCACTTCCGACACGGACATGTCACTTGGCTCATTTGATGTATGAACAGCAGACAGGGATGAAACTGGGTCAGAGATCACACTCGTATCATACACCGGCAGAAAGTTCACCAACATCAATAGATTACGGTGGACTACCTTCTCTCGTCCAGTGACAGTGTCTTGTATCCTATATGTGTGAGTCTCAGAGTTCCTATCCACCACAGTGTATACAGTAGACTCCCAACGGTCAGCCACCTTTCTCTTTCCTCTCTCTCTCTTGTTCGCCAACAGCACACGGTCTCCGACGTCAATGGTGGGCCCTTTCACTCGTCTGTTGTAGAGCTCTGTGTGACGGTGCTGTTCTTTTATGACATGTTCCTGGGCTATGACCATAGCTTCTCTCAGATCCTTCGTGAGAGACATCACATACTTGTCGTAGCTGACCACAGCTGGATCATTCAGGACTGTCCGGAAGAGTATATCGACAGGGAGACGAGGAGTACGCCCGAACATCAGATAGAAAGGTGCATAGCCAGTTGACTCATGCGCTGTGCTATTGTACATGAACGTCAGAGTTTGCAAACGCCTCGGCCAGTTGATTTTTGCCTCTGGTTCAAGCGCTCGGATCATGTTACAGAGAGTTCTATTGAAACGTTCCACACTACCGTTACCCATCGGGTGATACGGGGTTGTGTGCGACTTTCTGACACCGGAGACTCTGAGCAGCTCACTCACTAGTTGACTCTCGAAGCTAGCTCCCTGGTCGCTATGGATACGTTCTGGGAACCCAAAGACGCAGAAGAACTTGTCCCATAGAACTCTCGCCACCTGTTTGGCTGACTGATCTTTGCAGGGGAATGCCTGGGCCATTCTTGTAAAATGGTCAGTAACAACTAACACATCAACTGACTTGTTCCTTGAGTCCTCCGCTGACCAGAAATCAATGCAAACCAGCTGAAGTGGCCTGGTTGATGTGATACTCTGCAAAGGCGCCCTCGCAGCAGGTTCAACAGTCTTACTGACAATACACCGCTGGCAGTTACGGACGTAGTCTCTTACGTCTCTGTCGAGGTTGAGCCAGAAGAACCTCTGTCTGGCCAAGCCAAGACTCCTGAACTGACCTTGATGGCCGGCATGGTCATGAACACCTCTCAGAACTTCAACTTTCTTAGACTCAGGAACCACATACTGGCGGCGTTTTGACTTCACGACTTGATCCCTCGAGACTCTGTAGAGTATCCCATTGCTCACAACAAGTTTCTCCCAGTGCTTCAGGTACCTCATGACTGTGACTGATTCCTTATCTCTCTCTCTCCTGGAGGGTCTCCGATGTCTCTCCACATAGTACAAGACTCGAGAGAGAGAGTTCTGTCTCTGAGCTGTTCATCCCGGAGTTCCTTCTCACTGTAAGCAGGAAGTGAGTCCTGACCACCTGGGACTAACTGAGGCAAATGGTGCAAGACTGCTACAGCGCGCGTTCTTGCTCCGACCTCCCACAGATCGTCATATGACTGTAGAACAACAGACACTTCATCCATCTCCATAGACTGAGCGTGGACATGCAGAGGTGATGGGACACTTTGAGCGTAACTCTCTGCCTGGCGTGGAGTGTCACCACTATCATTGGACGACCGGAAGGCGTCCTGTACAGAAGCACTCGACACATCCTGGACTTCGGAGAGGAGATTCTTGTAGGGCTCTTCAAGTAATCTGTGACTGACTCTCTGCTTGACGAAAGGCACACGACTCAAGGCATCAGCGACAACATTCTGTGGGCCTGGCACGTACTTGATGTCGAAGTTATAGCTCGCTAACTTAGCCACCCATCGTTGCTCGCAGCAGTCCAGCTTGGGCTTCGTCATGATATGAGTCAATGGATTATTGTCCGTCCAAACAGTGAAATCATGCCCCTTCAACCAATGGCTGAACTTGTCACAGACACTCCACTTCAAGGCTAGGAATTCCAACCGATGGGCTGGGTAGTTTCTCTGAGACTGAGAGAGGGACTTGCTAGCGAATGCGATTGGCCTCGCTCGGTCTTCACCCTCTTGGATCTGCGACAGGACAGCACCGATGCCATCAAGGGACGCGTCCGTTGACAGCATGAAGGGACGGCTGAAGTCAGGGTGAGCCAGGACAGCCGTCTCAACCAGCGCCGTTTTCAGCTTCTGGAAAGCCTGCTCCGTTTCGGGGGTCCAGTCAGTAACATTCAACGTCCTGCTTTGTGACCTTTGTTTGGACTGTTTCACCTTCCCTTTTCTCTTCTGGCCCGTCAACAGAGAGAAGAGAGGCTTTGCAATAGCGGAGAAGCTAGGCACAAAGTGCTGGTAATAATTGATCATCCCCAAGAAAGATCTGATTCGTTTCTGTGAGGGGGTTACACCGTCCGCTTCCATCAGGTCAGCACTTGTCATCTTTGCGATGCTCTCAACTTTGCTGGGATCAGTCAACACACCGTTGTCATTAATTATGTGGCCGAGGAATTTGACGGATTTCCGGAGAAAAAAACACTTCTTGGGGGCCAATTTCAGGTTATGACCACGCAGTCTACTGAACACCATCTCCAAGCGTTCCAGAGCTGTCCTCTCATCAGGGGCATAGACCAATAAATCATCCAGATAAACCAGTAAGCTCAGATAGTTCTGGTCTCCGAAAATGCTAGTCATCATACGCATGAAGCTCCCAGGACTATTACAGAGGCCCTGCGGGAGGCGATTATACTCATACAAGCCCATAGGTGTTGTAAAGGCAGAGTACTTTCTGTCATCCTCGTGTAGTGGCATGTTATAAAACCCTGAGGTTAGATCCATAGTACTAAACAAGGAGTTACCTCCAAGTGCAGCTAAGCAGTCGGCCTGGTGAGGGAGAGGGTGAGCATCCTTCAGGGTCCTCTTGTTCAGCCAGCGAAAGTCTGTACAGATACGGAGATCTCCGTTCTTTTTCCATACAAGAACCAACGGAGATGCATATTCACTGGTTGACTTCCTGATTATATCTTTCTCCTCCATCTCACTCAGTACTTGGCGCAACTTCTGATACTGACTGGGGGGCACTCGTCTGAATGGGAGCCGGAATGGCCTGTGATCTGAGAGGTGAATGCGATGTATGAAGCCCTTTGCCTCTCCACAATCCAGGTGATGGCGTGAGAAGATGTCCTTGTAGCGCACAACCAGGTCAGCCATCTTGCTTCTACACTGTTCAGACACGTCACAGGAGTGTATGTCGAGCCCACTCAATCCCATGTACTTCAGTTCCTCATCAACAGTGCGGGCCGCATTTTCACTGGACGGGGTTACTTGACAGCAACTGAGTAGTGGGACCTCAGCAGGTCCGGTCTCATCCATGTCCTCGAGCGCAATGCAGGAGAAGACGTCGGCCAATTTAGCATTGCGTCTTACCAAGACGGGCCTGTCGGACGAGTTGATCAGCTTCAATGGAACCCATCCGTCTCCCCACAAAGGAGTAACAACTCTGGCCACCAGAACCCCTCTTGGAGCTGAGCGACACGATGTGGGCTCTGTCATCACAGCGCTACCAGGAGACACAATAGTGGACTTGGGTAGCTTGCCCCACATCAGGTACTCCCGACCAGGCTCAAGACACACGGCTGAGTTGCACCTGACTGTGCCTATCTTGTCAGGTATGACGTCACCTCGCCAACGGTTCAGACCAGCGAGCGAAACTGTTCAGATTCTGGATCGCCAGCAGGACAGGGCGTAGACACAGCCTTCCAGTAGCCCTCACATTGCTTATACTGCCGGAGGATATATTTAATAACATTGGTGCCTAGTATCAACTCATCATGCTGGCCTTCAACTACCAGAGTGGGAACCATAATCCTACAGCCATACACCTCCATTTCCACGTTGAAAGCTGACTCAGGCTTGACACGGCGACCACCACAGCCAACAAGCACCACATTTGAACTGAACTGGTTATGCTCTGTAGCAACTCCAACCTCTCTAAGCTTTCCCTCTGCCGTCTTACTCATTGTACAAGCCATAGACCCACTGTCTAGCATAGCATTTAGAGTCACTGTATTACCAACTGTCACAGGTGTGTAGAAAAGGCTGTCACTACCACTAATTGTATGCGTATTCTGATAAACAATATCTTCAGAGTTATCACTTGAGCTTTTGAGAGCTATATACACTGTCTCAGCACTAGATTCGTCCTCACAATGGGAGTTTACTTGGCGACCTATACTTTCTCCCTCTGAATACAGGCCACCTAGTTTCCCTGAGGCTGAGGTGCTCGGGACGACCTGGTGGAACACTCAACTTTTGTGTGACCTGGGGCTAAACAGACAAAGCACAGCCTCTCTGACATGCAGTGTGAGATGGTAGTGTGTCTACTGTCATCACAGACTCGGCAGGCCTTCTCACGGGCGCCACCCTGGTATCTTCCGCCACGAGGAGCACTGTCACGCTGCTGCACTTTCCCCATCATCTGCTCCTGCCTCTCCATAATGCGAGCAAGAATCCTGTCTTCAGATTGCTGAGTGTTCTGGGCCACAGCAGTCGCGGAGGAGGGGCACGGAAGCTGGCCTAAAGCATGGTCCTGGGAAGGAATGAGGGTAGAAGGCGGACACTGTGTGTGGTACACTGGACTATGGGCAGGAGCAGGGGGGTACTGGGTGGAACACTGCTCAGACACAGACTGAATCGAAGGCTCTGGATGAGACTGCACAGTGTGGAGGGCGGTGGCATGGCTCTTCAATGGCACAGAACTACCGGTCCTGCCAGAGGCTCTCAGCTCTCTCTGATAATTATCAATCTTCAACTGTATGTCTCGTGAGCTCCACTCCTCAATAGCCTTGCATTCCAGAATACGGGATAGTCCAGAGTCCGGGCAATGCCTGACAAACATCCGTGCTACCTCTTCACCCACGTTCTCCATCCTCCTACCTTGTCTGCGAAGGCCCTCACCAGCTACATCAGCTGCTTTGTTGATCCTCAACCAGTAGTCTACAGGGTTCTCATTGGGTCTGGGTAGAGTGGCATAGAAATCTGACAACGGGAGGCATGATGACACATCACTGAAGTACTTGAGAAGGATATCATAGATGAGATCAGGGTTCTGCTTCACATCAAGTGTCTGATCGCTACGCAAACCAACCCTCACGACATCCTTTGCCTTACCCATCAGCCTTGCCAGTATCTCCTCAGCCTGTTCATGCATTGGACATTTCTGCTTTCTCAGATAAGCTTTAGACATGTCAATCCAGTCCTGGACTGAACACTTATCAGAACTATCACCTCGGAACATTGGTGGTTCCCTGTCTGATTTTACATTCACAGTAACGCGCGGAACCTCCTGTCTAACAACATTAGGATCAGTTACAGGATCTGGAGGCGATGTGCAGTTGAGGTCATACTGCTCATACTACTTGAGTGAACTACACCAGCTGAAATTAACTTGGTTACAATGGACTCGCCAATCTGAGCACCTAGCTGACCCATCATGTCTGAAAGGTGATGAAGAGCTTGATTGATTGATTGAAAACTTTATTAGAAGATTTGCAGAAGTAGGTACATGAAAGTACATATTACATACAAGGTCAACTAAAAGGATAAAAACCCAAGAAAGCCACTGGCTTATTTCAATTGGGGTCCTTGATTCAGCTTCAGTGTCATTAACACTGGGTGTGGATGTGGGAGGAGCCTCCCCTGTAAACTGTCCGACAGCAGCACAACCTGGGTCCTGACCTGACCCTGTGCCTCTACCACTGTCAGTAAACAACTGGGAACACCCCACCTCCCTACTATTCAACCCACCGATGACAGCACTGTCTGCTCTGCTCTGACATGCCCCCCATGCACCCCTCCCCATAGGCAACACTGGACTGGCAAAAATCTCATCATTAAAACCTGGCCTCTGAGCCATAGTGGTACAGACTTGCGTTGTGTAATATTACTGAATGGAAAAAAAAAAAATCTAATAATGTTTAAAAAAAATATAAAGTTACAGCAGGACATAAAAACCAAAACAATCAAAGCACTTTTTAAACTGATGTAATCACAGACCTCAGACTGAATGACCATTTACTATAATACTCTGACCACACTTGATCTATCACACTAAGACCTGGCATCCACGCAGCATCCACGGAGATCGGCGTTCAGCTGATCTTGAGATCGACGTGTCACGGCACCAGTGTAACGATGGTCAAACAGGCAACCTTCTTTCAACCAATTCTTTTATTTGACCTGCAGAGAAGACATATAAAACACAATTCTTCTCTGGTCTGTAACTCTTGTGAATCCATTAAGATGGCAGCCATCTTCTGGTCGTCCCACCGTGTATGTATAGTTCACATCAGGATAATTTGTTTACAGAAAGAACACAAATTTCCCTCAAACATTACAAATAACAATTACAAACAACATGTGGAGCAACATACCTGCAGAGAAGACATATAAAACACAATTCTTCTCTGGTCTGTAACTCTTGTGAATCTGCACGTTCAAAATAACATACAATAAATGTTCTGTTTCACATCATCACAATACATGTAAAAACAAACAGCACAGTACTACACCAACATTTTCACCCTACATTACAAGATTCTCCACACAAACAACAAAACACGAGGAGCATTTTATATCACGCACATACCCATTAAGATGGCAGCCATGTTCTGGTACCACCGTAAGTATGGCAACAATAGAAGGACAAAAGAACACGCAGACCTGCAGTACACCCAAACTCCAAAGGGGGGCTCCAACAACAACCAGGGCTGCTCAAGCACGGCGAAACTCATCTACATTCACCACAACTAAACATACATTCCCAACTCTGTTACATAGGCTTCAGGTTTGTCAAGGTTTTCTTTTGCATACTTCAGACGCTTAATTTTGTGTTGAGGTGGTAGGAAAGGCTTCTTTCTGGCAACACTGCCATGTAGGTGTTTGTTGTTTAAGGTACGCTGCTGTATTGTTGTCCTGTGAACAACTAGACCGGTGTCTGCTACTCTTTTTTGCAGCTCTTTTGCGGTGTTGTGTGGGTTCTTCTGAGCATTTCTCACCAGATCTTGGGCCATTCTATCTGAAATGTTTCTTGGTCTTCCAGATCTTGCCTTGATTTCAATTGTTCTATTTATTTTCCATGATGATGTTTCTGACAGTGGAAATGGATAGTTTGAAACATTGCAAGAGTTTTTTGTAGACTTCTCCTTGATGGTGGAAGTGAAGTATCTTGATTCTGACATCCATGGACAACTGTTTAGAGGAATCGATGGTTTTTAACACCACACACAACAGCCACCGCAGTCAGATATTTTAGAAGGCATGGAGTTACAGAATATATAATTCAACACTGGAATTATATTCACCTGACTCATTGAAGCCCTAACGAGTAAATCACCTTGGTCTGGGCCTTAGTAGTCATCTTCTCAAAAGGGAACAAAGAATAATCCAAAAGGGTTCCCAAACTTTTGCACAGGCCCTTTTCCTTTTTTATAATTTAAAAACTCTTAAACATTTTAATTAAAAAGAAACCTTGCTTTAACATTTGCAGAAAGGTGTCATGTTTAACTTTGTAGCATAAGTGTTCAGGTTTGCTTTCAATCATTTGGAGATTAGTTGTAACAGACATTTAAACCAGGGGTGCCCACATGTTTGCACCCCACTGTAGATATACGCCATTTAGCTGAATCCAAAGCAACTTACATTTCTATGGAATCAAACCCACAACCTATGCTTTGTTAGTGCCATGCTCTACCAACTGAGCCACAGAGGACATACAGTTCTGGAAAAAAACAAGAGACTACTGGAAAATGATCAGTTTCTCTGGTTTTACTATTTATAGGTATGTGTTTGAGTAAAATTAAAATGTTTGTTTTATTCTATAAACTACTGATAACATTTCTACAAAATTCCCCAAAAAAATATTTTCAGCCCTGCCCCCAGGAGCCTGTTTCAGCCCTGCCCCCAGGAGCCTGTTTCAGCCCTGCCCCCAGGAGCCTGTTTCAGCCCTGCCCCCAGGAGCCTGTTTCAGCCCTGCCCCAAGGAGCCTGTTTCAGCCCTGCCCCCCAGGAGCCTGTTTCAGCCCTGCCCCCCAGGAGCCTGTTTCAGCCCTGCCCCCAGGAGCCTGTTTCAGCCCTGCCCCAAGGAGCCTGTTTCAGCCCTGCCCCAAGGAGCCTGTTTCAGCCCTGCCCCCCAGGAGCCTGTTTCTGCCCTGCCCCCAGGAGCCTGTTTCAGCCCTGCCCCAAGGAGCCTGTTTCAGCCCTGCCCCAAGGAGCCTGTTTCAGCCCTGCCCCCAGGAGCCTGTTTCAGCCCTGCCCCAAGGAGCCTGTTTCTGCCCTGCCCCCAGGAGCCTGTTTCAGCCCTGCCCCAAGGAGCCTGTTTCAGCCCTGCCCCCCAGGAGCCTGTTTCAGCCCTGCCCCAAGGAGCCTGTTTCAGCCCTGCCCCCAGGAGCCTGTTTCAGCCCTGCCCCAAGGAGCCTGTTTCAGCCCTGTTTCGAAGTGCACTTCACCCCAGCTGCCGTTTGCCAATCTATTTGTAGGTCACTTGCCATCCTATGGTTGTGACATTGGATTGAGTTGGTGGTCATCACTATATCCCTCACGAAGTAGAATGAGTTGGTGGTCATCACTATATCCCTCACTATATCCCTCACTAAGTAGAATGAGGTGTTTTTTTAACCCTTATTTAACTAGGCAGGCCAAAAAGAACTAATTCTTATTTACATTGGCGGCCTGGCAAAAGACAAAAGCCTCTTTGGGGGAAGGCTGTAAAGAAATCAGGTTACATGTTAAAACAAAAGAACACACACACGACACATCCAAGCATTTCCAGCACAGTTAAAAGATAGAAACATGCAGACATCTCCAACACCTCCTCCACTTACATACAGTCACAGCATCAGTTCTAAGTTAAAAGGACAGCGTCACACATCCACATAAACCCACACAACATTAAGCACAACAAAAGCACACTAACAGAATAAAAAGATTGCATACATACAGTATGCACATTTGGACAGACAGAGGAAGTCAACAGGCATGCATGGGACAGACAGTAAGCAGCCAACAGGGAGGGTTTGGAAAAACATTAGAGGGTTGAGAAGCAGTTGCATGTGTCAGTAAGAATGTCCATGATAGAGTCCTTAAAAGCTTTGAAAATAAGAGTATCCAGTTTGAGTGATTTCTGTAAATTGTTCCAGTCATTGGCTGCAGCAGCCCTGAAAGAAGATTGACCTTGTGCAGTGTTTGTTTGTTTTTATTTTAGGAGAATAAGGTGAGCAGACCGGGTGTTTAGGAGAATAAGGTGAGCAGACCGGGTGTTGTGGGCAGCAGATGTAATTTGCAGCAAGTGACACAGGTAGGGGGGGGGGGGGACGGACGGACGGACGACAGACCAAGGAGGGTTTTGTAGATGAGCATGAGCCAGTGGATATTACGACGGGTGTGCAGGGATGGCCAGTTGACAGAGGAGTATAGAGTGCAGTGGTATGTTTTGAAAGGGGCATTAGTAGCAAACCGGAGAGCAGAGTGATAGAGAATATCCAGTTTTTGGAGTACACCCTTGCATGCTGTCCTATATACAACGTCCCCATAGTCTAGCATGGGGAGGATTGTCATTTGGACAAGAGTTAATTTGGCAGAGGTGGAACACATTCTGTACAGAAAACCAAGAAAACCACGTTTAGATTTGACCTTAGACTGTAACCTGTTTATGTAGTGTGAGAAGGATAGGGTGCTGTCTAGCCAGACACCTAAATATTTGTATTCAGTGACCTGGTCTAGGACAGCCCCATCAAGGGTGGTGATATCTCGGCCTGGTGGGGGTGTAGCGGAGCCCTTCCTCCCGAACCACATGACCTTGGTCTTGCTGATGTTAAGCAGGAGGTTTAGGGAGGAGAAGGCTTGCTGGACCTTGCGGAAGCTATCCTGAAGTGATGCGAGTACTATGTCTGGGGAGGGGCCAACTGCGTCTGTGTCGTCAGCGTATGGATAGATGAATCTATAACAGAGCAGGCAATATCATTTATGTAAATGGAAAAAGAGTGGGAGCTAAGATTGAGCCCTGGGGTACACCTTTAGTGACAGGGAGGGTCTGTGAGAGAAGGTCCTCAGATTTCACCCGTTGCACCCTGTCAGTGAGGTAGTTTGAGAACCACGCCAGTGAGCCCCGAGACACCAATGCTGACTAGCGGTGGACAGTGTCAAAGCCTTAGCTAAATCAAAACGACAATGTCGTTTGGAGTCTAGAGCAGATGTAATGTCATTCAGGACTTTCAGGGTTGCAGTGACACAGCCATAACCAGAACGAAAACCAGATTGAACATCAGAGAGAACATTATGAGCATCCAGGTACCCAGTAAGTTGCTTATTTACAAGTTTCTCCAGTACTTTTGATAAACACGGCAGTATAGAGATAGGCCTGTAACAGTAAAGCCCAATTTATACTTCTGCGTCGAATTTACGCGCGGCTACACCGTAGCCTACGCAAGGGCTCTCCCAATTTATAGTTCTGCGTTGGTCGGTCTGCGTCGCCCTGCAATTACACCATCACATCGCTGTAAATAAAACATGGAAATAGGTCAAAATGCGTGTCTATCATGCACACATCAGCCTAACTTAGATAGATAATTTTACATTAAATATATCTATCATCATCCGCTGTCAAATGCCACAGGTAATAATTTATTTCTAAATTAACAGGATTGTACATCTTGTAAATGTGAATCGCGCTCCTTATGGGAAGGCTGTGCTTGACGCTTCCATGGGGCGCTCCTTTGGAACGGTGTACTCACCGCTGCGTAATAGCGATTTATTTGTTATGCTTGTTGTAAAGAAAATTTCTATAATGCATTGAAATGACATTAAACTAAGATAATAAGATGGTTATCATCATTTTTCAAATCTTTATTAATAAGTAATTACAGAAAAAGTAAATGACATTTCTGTCATGGCTTCCGCATTTAGGCCTACGAGAGAGTCGGAATCATGTGACTACCAAGCGGACAAATCACAGTTCTTATGGTCTGCGTAGGTGTGTCGCGTAGTTACATTTTCTGAGAGGTGCGCGACAAGCTACGGCGTAGGCTACGGCGTAGATTTTACGCAGAAGTATAAATTGGGTTTTAGGATCAGCCTGATCTCCTCCCTTGAACAGAGGACGCACTACCGCTGCTTTCCATGCTGGTGGGATTTCAGCTGTGTGAAAGGAGAGGTTAAAAAGGTCTGCAAGGGGAGCTGCTATGATGGCGGCCACAGTCTTAAAAAAGAAAGGGTCCAGCTCATCAGACCCAGATTTCTGTCTTTGTTTCTCTCAACTGATGTTATTGGTGTGGAAGGCAAATAATGTTGTGCAGTTATTAATCATTGTGTATAACTATAACTGCATTTATTAATAATTTTGTATAACTATAATTGCATTTATTCATCATTTTGTATAACTATACTTTCAGTTATTAATTATTTTGTATAACTATACTTGCCGTTATTAATTATTTTGTATAACTATACTTGCATTTATTCATCATTTGTATAACTAGTTGCATATAATATTATTAAAGAACACAATGCAGAGTAATACGTAATATGTCCAACCAAGGTTACGGCTACATTTCACTGGATGTGTCAACCTCAGCAGAGTCTCATTTCGGCGCCCATGTTAATGAAGCCCATGTTAATGTTAACATGTTAACGGCTTCAAGCAACCATACAGCGAGCTTGAGATGCACGTCTCATGCTGGCCGCCACGGCACGCCATTTACAGAGTCACGCCATCTACAGAGTCACGCCATCTACAGAGTCGGAGTCTCGCCTATTTTCTCTGCGTGCCGCGTGCCTGAAATGACTGAGCCACATCTCAGTACCAACACCAAAGCGGGACCAAACATGTCGGGTAATCATGTGTATCCCTGCCTCTTAAATAGTCATGTCAGCCAAGATTTCACCTCTAAGGTCCCGCCTTACCTAGGGCAGATTGGTAGATTTCACCTCTAAGGTCCCGCCTTACCTAGGGCAGATTGGTAGATTTCACCTCTAAGGTCCCGCCTTACCTAGGGCAGATTGGTAGATTTCACCTCTAAGGTCCCGCCTTACCTAGGGCTGATTGGTAGATTTCACCTCTAAGGTCCCGCCTTACCTAGGGCTGATTGGCAGACTTCACCTCTAAGGTCCCGCCTTACCTAGGGCTGATTGGTAGATTTCACCTCTAAGGTCCCTAAGGCCTTACCTAGGGCTGATTGGTTTCAGGTGCTACCTGTTACTCATGTAAGCCAATTGACTTTGACATTCCTTTGGAATATATTAGGTGTCTGGATGTTCTGATATGATTAGCATGACATAGCGTGACCTTCTACCGCTGCGCAGTGGAGAGCATCCTCACCTACTGCATCTGCGTGTGGTTCTCCAGCTGCACAGCCGCAGAGAGGAATGCGCTACAGAGAGTCGTGAGATCGGTCCAGAAGATCACCGGCGCCCCCCTCCCCTCTCTGGAAGAGCTGTACAACACACGCTGCCTCAGGAAGGCCTCCAAGATCTCCAGAGACCCATCCCACCCTGGGTACGAACACTTTGCTCGGCTGCCCTCGAACAGGCGGTTCAGGACCATGTTCGCAAGGACAAACAGACTGAAGCTCAGCTTCTACCCCAGGGCCATTCAGGCCCTGAACACAGCAAAGACCTAGGTTCTAGGCCCTGGACAATCTAGACAAATTGATGGCAGCTACTAGATTGAAATCAAGTGTAATACTGAAACACAACTGTGAACATTTCAAACCTGCAAACTGTGACACTTTAAATGAATGTGCAATAACACTATGTGCAATATGACAACCCTCGGGTACATAAGGTTCAGAGATAGGAAATGTTAGAATAGGTATAGCATAGCATAGAGTACAGCACAGTGTTTTATTTGTATAGTATAGTATAGTGGATAGTGTACATAGCCTTTATTTATGTAAACCAGCTCTTTTCCCTTCTTGTTTTTAGTTTTTTTTCTCCTAGCACCACGGGAGCCCCCCCTCCCAAATTTCGTTGTTTGGTACCTGTACTATATCAATGACAATAAAGACCATTCATTCATTCATTCATGAACATTCATCCTTAACTGCCTTGCCTCTCTGATGTCATCACTGTAGTAGAAGCTTTGACATTCTCCAGCCACTTCCCATGGCTGCTCTTCTTGGGGTGGTGTCCATGCAGCCATGGCTCCGTGGCCTTGTGTGTGGAGGAGAGATGTATGTATGAGGGGATGGCAACTGACAAGCACTCTCCATCCAAGGTGTAGCTCTCTCTCTCTCTCCCTCTTTCTCTCTCTGTCTCTCTCTCTCTCTTTCTCTCTCTCTCTCTCTCTCTCTCTCTCTCTCTCTCTCTCTCTCTTTCTCTCTCTCTGTCTCTCTTTCTCTCTCTCTCTCTCTCTTTCTCTCTCTCCCTCTTTCTCTCTCTCTCTCTCTCTTTCTCTCTCTCTGTCTCTCTTTCTCTCTCTCTCTGTCTCTCTCTTTCTCTCTCTCTCTTTCTCTCTCTCTCTCTCTCTCTTTCTCTCTCTCTCTCTCTCTCTCTCTCTCTCTCTCTCTCTCTCTCTCTCTCTCTCTCTCTCTCTCTCTCTCTCTCTCTCTCTCTCTCTCTCTGGAAATGTGACACGGTTCAAAGACATGGGGGCCTGGAATAAAGAGCTCTCTCTCTTTCTCTCTATCAAAGAGACAGGATGGTATGAACAGAGACACTGTAAAACAGGTTGGTATTTAATGGTATCCCTGTCATGTACAGCACAACACTAAACTGTCCTACCAGTCGTTTAACCTTGTGTTTAGTCCTTCTCTCCCTCCCTCTCCCTCTCGCTCTCTTTCTTCTCTCTCTCTCTCGCTCTCCCCTCTCTCTCTCCTCTCTCTCTCTCGCTCTCTCTCTCTCCCCTCTCTCTCTCCCCCTCTCTCTCTCTCGCCCCTCTCTCTCGCTCTC
>NC_137687.1:20294960-20299960 GCF_963989245.1 Nansenia antarctica
TCTCACTCATACACACCCATAATGTAAACTTTGAGCTAGTAGCAATGTCTGCACATCCCACATCCCACATCCAGGCGTAGAGGGGAAGAGATGCTGATCGATACAACTAATTGTGCCAACACCAGAAATGACTCCTAGCATCCTAATTAGCAGTAATGTCAGACGGTATGTTCAGTTGGACATCTGCTGCCCCAGCTCTCTCTCTCTCTCCTCCCCTTCAGCAAACACAACACAGTCGGGCTGGAGGGAGCAGGAACTGAGAGTGTAGATACAACAACCAGAGGTACACACACACATGTGCACGTACAAGAGCACGCACACACACACGCACACGCACACGCACGCATACGCGCACAGATTCCACACAAGCAACAAAAAATGGAATTGGCTGACCAACCCAAACACGGAGAAAACATGATGACATGCCCAAAATGTATGATAACAAACCAAACCCCCAAAAAAGTGCTTGTGTCAAGAGCAAGGAAAGACATGGGCAGAAAGAGCCTACTACTACAGTACTGCAGAGAGTAGAGGGGGAACGAACGAGGCGAAAGGTGGGAAGACACCCTAGTGCTCACACGGTGGAACAATGTGGTGTTCCTCTGAAATGTTGCAGCAGCGACATATCTCTCCTCGTTTCGCCCCAGATACTTCTAATGCACGTGATTCTGTAATGGAGATTAATGTAGACTAGCAATGGAACAGCTTTCACAGACAGAGAGAGAGAGAGAGAGAGAGAGAGAGAGAGAGAGAGAGAGAGAGAGAGAATAGGGAGAGGGAGAGAGAGGGTTGGAGGGGAAATGGGATGACAAAGATGAAAGATGGGTGGAATTAGGAAAATAGGATGGAGAAATGTAGGAGACATTGACCCTGAAGTGAAGAACCGAACCTACATAGATAATATAATATCTACATAGATAATACAATATCTACATAGATAATACAATATCTACATAGATAATACAATATCTACATAGATAATATAATATCTACATAGATAATACAATATCTACATAGATAATATAATATCTACATAGATAATATAATATCTACAGCAGCGCTGGTGTCCTCATATGACCCCAGTGCCCTGTAGCACTGAAAGATCAGTATGATTGCTCACACACTCACACACACACACACACACACACACACACACACACACACACTCACACACACACACACACACACACAAAAGGCTTGCACATTGTTTGAATGACACAGAAAACCACTCTCTCTCATGATGGAAGTACAGCATCAGTACCGATGACAGTAACCCTAACCCACACTACTCCAGGTGAACTAGTAACCCTAGCCAGTACGTCACCAGTCAGTGTCCTAGCTACTCCATGTGTCCACCGCTGTCACCCGAGCTGTCTGCTGTGCACTCCCTTCCTGCAGACATGACGTCTCTCTGCTCAGGCCTACTTTACCTCTCTGCACCAGGTTAAGGTTACTGCCTGGCCTCATTCAACAGACACCAGGCAGACACTGCCCTGGGGCTGAGGTTACACTGGGCCCTTCACCAGGGACAGGTGAGACAGGACTGGTAATACCACTAAATACAAACAATCACACATCCACTTTATCTGGGTTAGGTGTGACAGGGCCACCCATACAGGTTCACATACACTTTCATCAGACATTGGTCGGATACATCATTTATCTTAGAGTTGGCACTTCCGTTCTAGTTAAAAACATTTAGGCAAACTAAATCAAGCGTAGTATACATGAAAGTAACATATATACTGTATTTGGACCAGGACTGGAAAATGGATTACAGATCTGCAATATGTGTACAGACGACAGACACAGACACAGACACAGACACAAACACAGACAGACACAGACAGACACAGACACAGACAGACAGACACACACACACACACACACACACACACAGAGACAGACAGACACAGACACAGACACAGACAGACACACACACACAGAGACAGACAGACACAGACACAGACACAGACAGACACAGAGACACACACACAGACAGACACACAGACACAGACACAGACAGTTTCTATCCAGTTTGAAGTGATAATGAGTGGAGGTCTGGTGATTGTTCCTACAGTGATGTGTTTGTGTCAATGTGTTCAGTCATTCACGGTCAGTAGGCCAGACTTAGACAGCACACTGACAGACGTCAGGGGAAGAACAGGGCTCCCTCTCTAGCCTCCTTCTCACCTTCCCTCCCTCCCTCCTTCCCTCCCTCCCTCCCTCCCTCTCTCTCAGACAGGATTTAACCAAAGTATTTGACCTAGGTCTGATGGATGTTGAGCAACATATAAGCCCTGCTGTAGTCAGTCAGTGGCTGAGCTGGGTGGTGGTGTTCCAGTGCTGTAGTCAGTCAGTGGCTGAGCCAGGGTGATGTCACTGCCAGCACGGTCATGCCTGAGGTCACAGGCCAGTCACAGAATCCAGGAAATTCCTTGTGTTGTAATCTTCTTAATAGACACTAGCAGCGTGGTGTGAGTGAGTGAGTGAGTGCGTGTATGTGTATGTGTGTGTGTGTGTGTGTGTGTGTGTGTGTGTGTGTGTGTGTGTGTGTGCTTGATTCATTGATACTGTAGGATGCCTACATCAAACACTGTCTGAACAACACTTCTGTGTGGGGATAATCTCCAGACTATGAACCTGTAGTAACTCAGACACAGTGGGAGAAATAAGTATTGGACACATCAACATTTTGTTCAGTAAATGTATTTCCAATGAGCCTATTCAAGTGAAATTTGCACCAGACTTTTGTATTAACTCAAACAATCCAGACAAAAAAGCTAAACATTAAAGTCCATATGTAAATAAAGTTATGTGTAATAAAGTGAAACAGGAAAAAAGTATTGAACACACTAACTGAAATTAATTCAATACTAGTGGAGAAGCCTTTGGTTGTAATGACAGCTTCAAGGCACTTTCTGTATGAAGTAACTATTCGCCCGCAGTATTCAGGTGTGATTTTGGCCCATTCCTTTAAATCTTGAAGATTGCGGGGGGCCCTCTTGTGAATCTGGATCTTCAGATGCTTCCACAAATGTTCAATAGGGTTTAAGTCAGGTGATTGATTGGGCCATTCCAACAAGTTGATATTTTTTACCTGAAACCAATTGTGAGTTTCTTTTGCTATATGCTTTAGATCGTTGTCCTGCTGGAAGGTCCACCCACGTCTCATCGTCAGCATCCTGGTGGATGGCAGCAGGTTCATCTCAAGAATTTCTCTTTTCATGCCTCCATTCATTGTTCCTTCAATGATATGAAGTCTGCCAGTGCCACGAGAGGAGAAACAGCCCCACACCATGATACATCCACCTCCAAACTTCACTGTTGGTATAGTATTATTCGGGTGATGTGCAGTGCCATTTCTCCTCCAAACATGGTGTGTTGTGTGACAGTCAAAAAGTTCAATTTTGGTCTCATGTGACCAGAGTACATGCTCCCAGTAGTTCACTGGCTTGTCCAAATGTTGTTTGGCAAACCTTAAACGAGCTTCAACATGTCTTTTTTTCTGTAGTGGAGTCTTGCGGGCTGAGCATGTACAGAGGCCATGGCGGTGGAGTGCATTGCCTACTGTCCTTTCTGTCACAGTTGTACCTGCTGCCTCCAAGTCTTTCTGGAGCTCTTTCCTAGTGGTCCTTGGCTCTTTGGCAGATATCTGAAATATTGCGAGGAGCTCCTGTTCGTGGCCGGTTGATGGTGGAGTGATGTTGCTTCCATTTACAGATAATGCCCCAATGGTGCTTACTGGAAGATTCACAAGTTGTGAAACACGTCTGTAACAATGTTTTGCAACAATCTGGTTTTGAGACAGCTCTTTGCTTTTACCCATCATTAGATGTTTGTTGTGTGGCACCTTGGTAACAAAAAAAACGTTATAGCCCATCAATATATTTGAACCCAGCTGACATTAATTAGCACAGATAGGAGGTAGAGTTGAAACCTAATTAGTTCTTTTTTTCTAACTTTAACTTTAGTTTAAGTCACTTTTTCTTAGTGTGTTCAATACTTATTTCCTGTTTCATTCCACTTTATTCCACATAACTTTATTTACATATGGACTTTAATGTTTAGATTGTTTGTCTGGATTGTCTGAGCTAATACCATAGTCTGGTGCACATTTCATTTGAATAGGCTCATTGGAAATACATTTACTGGACAAAATGTTGATGTGTTCAATACTTATTTCCCCTACTGTATGTGGATCTCTCATACTCACTATGTGGGTGTTCTGTCCTGTTTGTTTGTGGATAAAGTGTGAATGGAAAGATGATGGGGTGCTGCTGGCTATCATGTTTCTACTCATGTTGCAGGCGACATTGCAAAACACTTTGCCCAGTGCTTTTCCAAGTCAAATGGAACTGTCTGTGGTGTGTGTGTGTGTGTGTGTGTGTGTGTGTGTGTGTGTGTGTGTGTGTGTGTGTGTGTGTGTGTGTGTGTGTGTGTGTGGTGTGTGAGAGAAAGAGCACAGCAGGGCTGCAACAGGAACATCCTCTCCCTCTCCTCTGCGATCTCTCCTGATGTACTGATCCTCAGTGTGACTGACTAGCAGATCTGGTGATGGTGCTATAGGAACAAATGCTGTCTCTTAGCCCCCTCTGTTGGCAGGAGACGATATTGCAGCCCAACATCCGAAAAAGTTCCATGTAATCACGAGACAGTTTAAAGCAGCGGTCCCCAACCTTTTTTGCGCCACGGACCGGTTTCATGTAAGACAATTTTCACGGACCGGCCTTCGGGTGTGGGGGCATAAATATATTGAAATAAAATGATACGATATTTTTTCCGCGTGCACGTGCATGAAACGCGCACGCACGCTCAAAACAACGACGTAATTTCACCATAAACTATAGGGAGCGTGGCAACAAAAATAAATAGCGGTTAAGCCATTAAAGCCGAGCAGCGATGTTTTATATAGCAGGTGATCAAATACCAAGATATCCTACAGCTGCAGCAGAACATGGGGAACATACAAACAGCACTGAACGTAGGTTACTGCATAA
>NC_137687.1:20302460-20319960 GCF_963989245.1 Nansenia antarctica
GCATAGAACTGTCATTCCATAGATATTAATATTCTCCACCAGCAGATAAGCAGAGAAGATTTTTTCACCAGGGGTATAAATATTGATTTGAACATCTTACTATTTCTATGCCGACTTCTGCCAACTAGGCAGATTAAGGTACAAAGTGAGAGATACGTCTGACAGTGCAGATTTCAAACTTCAGCAGTGGATTTAAAGTTGGGGGAGAGTCTCCGCAGGGAGCAGGGAGCTTCCTCCTCAGGGGACAGCCTCTCCTTCCTCCTCAGGGGAGAGGAGTCAGGACGGCCCGCCCGGGAGTCAACAACCATACCACAGCACTCAGCGGCGGTGTGTGGAATAGCCCCACCTTAAAAGTGCTGACAAAACACACACACACACACACGCACACGCAGACACACACACACACACACACACGATAGATGGCAGTTTATAGGCTATACACACACACCCTGACGCACACTCATCTACACTGACTACATTCGGTGCCCCCGGCTTTGGTTTGTCACGGTGTCCTCTGACTCAAACACCCACCAGTGGCCGTGATGTACACGTACATACAAGTACCCACAATGCTCAGCAGTACCAACTACGCTCCACTTACTAAGACTGACTCTTTTAAAAACAGTATTTAAGCACAAACTGTACTAATACCCATATGGTAAAGTACCGCCATCCAACCACCCTCTTGAGAACAGTCCCCACAGAGCTCTGGAGGACTGATGACGCTTGAATGAGTGCAGTCTAACATTACCACCACTCTGATACTCAGCAAGTAATTTGAGGGCAAAACATTTCACTAATGATAGTTCACAATGCTGTGTGCTAAGAGTATATGTAATTGTCTTTGGATGGGAGGAGGAAGAAGCAGAGAAAGAGATGGATGGATGGAGAGAGAGAGGGAGAGGGAGAGGGGGGGAGAGAGAGAGAGAGAGAGAGAGAGAGAGGAGAAAGGGAGAGAGACAGCAGCTGTCCACGCTCCCAGGAGCCCCATCTTTTAGTGCTAAACTCCACAAAAGTCTAGATGCTGGCCTGTCTCCCCATCCATCCCCCTATCTCCCACTAACAGCTCACTGGGTGGACAAGATATAGCTCCAACACACACACACACACACACACACACACACACACACTTGTTCCCAGCCCATCTTCAGGTCTCTCCCTCCTTGAGCAATTCTCCCATTATGCACACCCACCCACCCACCCACCCACGGACCAACCAAGCAGAAGATACAAAAAAATAATAATAATAATAATCTGGGACCGTCGCAAATACAAAAGCTTCACGTGTGACCTCCACGGTTCCACCCACATCCCCCGTTCACTGTACAACACACATGCACACACTCTCAAACTCAAGCTTCATAAAAAAACAGGGACAAAGAAAATAGCCCTTACACAAGCCTTACACTGATTAGCTGGCCATGCTCGTAATGAGTGAGTACATTATAATACAATCTAGCACCGCGCTAAGCGTGTCAGCAGCTAACCCCTGCCTTACACAGTGCACACCTCCCCTGCACCGTCCGGCCTACATCTACATCTCGTCTGTCTATGGAACATTTAGGACGACTAAGCCTACTTCTCCATGCTGCACCGCTGCTGAGAGATTGACCATTTTGAAGGACAGCCCCTATAACCCTGGTTGAATTATCTGCGTCAAGCTTTCAGGGGGAAAAAGGCAAATGGATGAACATTTATCTGTATGTTGGTCAGGATGTTTTGGGTGAAGATAAGTGTTAAGGATCAGTACAGAGACCTCCCTATGGGGTGGAAAAGCAAAGGCTGCTCTCAACACGCCCCTCCAGTGTGGCTCTTTGGTGCATTCTGTTACATAGTGAGTTTTGAAATGGAGGACCGGTCTGGGTTATACTATTCAGGTCAGAGGGGGAACTTTAACCCTTAGTTAAATAATAGAAAAGCAATAAACAACATAAAAAATACCTGAGAGAGCAAGAGAGGCGGAGAGAGAGAGAGAGAGGGGGGGGGGAGGCAAACAGAAGGATAAACAGAATTCTAGAAAGAGAGAATAAAGACTCTTTGTTCAAAGACATTTCCCCACACCAAATTACATTCAGTTACATCAGAACCGACCGTGAACCTCTATTTCTTACTCAACAACCACATGAAGGGCAGAAAAGACCACATGAAGGGCAGAAAAGGGGGAAAATTCAGTATTTGAGGTGATATTTTTTTTCTTTTTTCCTCAGTAGTGTGCAGACGAGAAGTGTCCTCCTCTATGGAAGCTTTCCACTTTCTAAAGCGAGTGTTTCCTTCGTAGCACCAGCCAAAAAGTCTTAGAGTTTAGTTAGAGCAAGCTTGTTAAGCTCCGCTGCCGTCCTCGTGGTAACGGCTTGACCTTTATTCATCGGGGTCTGATATCTCTGGGGTCTGATATCTCTGGTGTCTGATATCTCTGGTGTGTGATATCTCTGGTGTGTGATATCTCTGGTGTGTGATATCTCTGGTGTGTGATATCTCTGGTGTGTGATATCTCTGGGGTCTGATATCTCTGGTGTGTGATATCTCTGGTGTGTGATATCTCTGGGGTCTGATATCTCTGGTGTGTGATATCTCTGGTATCTGATATCTCTGGTGTGTGATATCTCTGGTGTGTGATATCTCTGGTGTGTGATATCTCTGGTGTGTGATATCTCTGGTATCTGATATCTCTGGTGTGTGATATCTCTGGTGTGTGATATCTCTGGTGTGTGATATCTCTGGTGTGTGATATCTCTGGTGTGTGATATCTCTGGTGTGTGATATCTCTGGTGTGTGATATCTCTGGGGTCTGATATCTCTGGTGTGTGATATCTCTGGTGTGTGATATCTCTGGTGTGTGATATCTCTGGTGTGTGATATCTCTGGTATCTGATATCTCTGGTGTCTGATATCTCTGGTGTGTGATATCTCTGGTGTGTGATATCTCTGGTGTGTGATATCTCTGGGGTCTGATATCTCTGGTGTGTGATATCTCTGGTGTGTGATATCTCTGGTGTGTGATATCTCTGGGGTCTGATATCTCTGGTGTGTGATATCTCTGGTGTGTGATATCTCTGGTGTGTGATATCTCTGGTGTCTGATATCTCAGGGGTTAGCCTCGTGGCTCCTTTTGGGAGTGTATACATAGTGTATGTGTGTTTTTGGTAAGGTGTCTTACAGCAGCGTCCACTTGTTAGAGTTAGCATCACGTTAGCTTCAGGTTGGGCAGTAGGGATTCAGAAAGGCGTGGCAGAGTTCCGCCTCTCGAGCCTGTCTGGCCCGTGTGTCACCGGCGTACCTTCGGTTAGGCGAGCGTTAGGGGGTCAGTAGAACTTGTCGTCGATGCGGAAGTGTGGCCGTGTGACGTCGTCGGGGTTGAGGAACACGGATATAGACTTCCCAGGGTTCTCAGTCACCAGCTGCTGCAGCCTCTGCGCCAGCTTGTCGTCCGAAGGGGAGATGATGCCGTTGGAGGGCCGGTGACCGGGGGAGCCCGCCCCGTGCCCGTTGGTGCCCTCCGCCGCCTCCTTCTTCAGCTGGCCGGCCTGCCGGGCTTGGTCCAGGGCGGCGCGGAGGTGCTCTGTCGGGTCGGAGCGCACGTGGGCTAGCTTCCTGGCCACCAGCAGGGCCTGGCTGTCCGACAGGTGCTCCAGCATGTTGCACTGCGGCAGGAAGTAGTTGGGGCAGCTCTTTCCCAGGATGCAGTGGGCCAGGTCGTCGAGGAGGCCGAGGAGGAGGCGGGCGGGCGTGTCGTTGTCGGGGCAGGAGAGGTAGGCGGGGGGCAGGCGGTCGCAAGCCCAGAAGAGGAGGGTGCGGAGGTGGTAGGGGCTGAGGCCGGTGCGAGGGCGGGCCAAGATCCGGGAGAGGACGGCCTTGGCTGCCTGGAAGGCCTGGGCCATGGGGAAGGGGATGCACTTCTTTAGCTGCACCTGGAGATGTGATGGACAAGTTATACTTCAAACACAGATCAAATTGATGATTACTTTAACCATGAAGTCTATATTAGCCAGCCATGCTAGCGAGGTCAGATCGAACTCCTCTTCCATTGGATTGGTATAATCATTTAAACAAAAGAGGAGCCAGCCGATGCACAAACATACAAATAACTTGTTCCTAATGTCAAATGCCTTAAAGTTTCTGGACTTATTAAAATGTAAACTGCCACAGTTAATGTATAAAGCAAAGACTCATGAACTCCCAGGTAACATTCCAAAATTATTTATAGAGAGGGATAAGGGATATCATTTGAGAGGTAACTGCAACTTTAACAACGGTTATGCTCGCACCAATAGAGCCTTTTATTAGCCTTTTTTAATTGAAAATGTTTATTGTTTTATTTGTTTATCTTTCTTCTTGTTTTTAATCACTTTGAGATTTCTTTATGTAAAGTGCATTACAAATAAAATGTATTATTATTATTATTATTATTATTATTACCAAACTCAGGAGAAGGTGTATATCATTATATGGAGTTACCGTGTGGAATGGGCTAGATGAAAAAATGAAGGAAAGCAGAAATATGGCTCTATTTTAAAAAATGTATAAAGGAATGATATTCGCTAACTACCAAAATGAGGAAAGGGAAGGTGACTATTGTTAGTCTTCTGGATTCTAAGCTGCGGTTTTCTTGGTCTTTTTCTTTTGTATTACATTGCGGATACTGATGTTTGTTATTTATTTACTTTGTGTTGTTTCAATATTAAGAATGGAAAATTATCAGTACTGTGGATACTGTAATTTATGTATTAATTAATGGAAAATATAATTGAAGTATTATTGTTCTCACTTGGAAGTGAGGGATAGGGGTAGGACATGCTAAGCTTAGGCTTCATCCTACTCCCTTTCGAACAGTGATTTGTACTTTTCGTTATTAGTTATTCATTTTTTAAATCATGTTCGAAATAAAGATTCATTAATTCATTCATTCCAGGGTTCCCACACCTTCTGAAACATCGAATTCAAGCACCTTTCAAGCACCTTCAAGACTCAATTCCCTCAAATTCAAGGACCCAACAAGGCATAGTTTGAAACAGAACTAGTTGACAAGCTAAGTAAAAAAGGGTTAGGTGTTTTTTTTTGGAGAGAGAGAGAGAGAGAGAGAGAGAGAGAGAGAGGGGAATTCAAGCACTTTCAATGACCCATGTCTATTTTCAAAAACTTTTAAGACCTTGATTTATTTTTCTCAAATTCACAAACTTTCAAGGATTTCAAGGACCCGTGGGAACCCTGTCATTCGTTCAAACGACCAAGCTGACGAGCCGCCTACCTCGCTACGGGAGAAGGCCAGCCTCCACTCTCTGTCGGGCCTCCCCCCCATGGGGGCGCAGCAGGGCAGCAGGTAGAACCCAGAGATGGCCTCCTCCTCCGTGATCTTCCCGTCCCAGAAGTGGTTGGCGGTGAGCCAGCCCTGGGCCACGGCGGGCCAGCCCCTGAAGGAGACCACGGGCAGCAGGTCGTACAGCACCCTGCTGGACCCCGCCGTCAGGATCAGGGTGGTCAGGGGCCCGTTCCTCTCCAGGCGCTCCATGACGGGGATCCCTCTCTGGGGGCTGCGCCTCAGCTCCTCCACCGCCTCCCCCACCACGCTCCAGAACCAGTCAGCCACCAGCGCCGGGGAGAAGTAGCAGCCGTCTAGGGACTGGGGGGACTGGAGGGAGGGAGGGATAGAAGCTTTACCTCCGTCCTCCTCCTCCTCCTCGTATTCGTCTTCCACCTCAGAGGGCATGCCGTTCTCCTCCTGGCAGCAGACACGCCAGCGCGCCAGGGTGTTTGGGTCGCACAGGCGCAGGCTGAGCCAGGAGTGGCAGGGGGCGGAGTGGCGCATGTCCAGGGTGACAGGCTGGTTGCGGTCGTGGAGTTTGAGCGCGGGCACGAGGAGCGTGAAGTCCAGGTCGAAGTCTGCCCCCTTGGCGTAGTCTCCTAGGTCCTCTGGGTTCAGGTCTAACACTCCTTCTCTGGCGCCGCCCGATAGGAGCAGGTACTCGTTAGCCACGGGCAGTCTCTGGTCCACCTTCTGTACCAGACCTGTACGTACACACAGACGCACATACACACAGACGCACACACGGGACAGAACAATCGCATATCCAATTTTAAGAACGGCTACCAGACTTGAGAAGTGTACTTATACAAAAACAATATAGTGTTTTGAGGGCATTGCATATATTTATGAAGCAGAGCGGTGGATATTGGTATTTTGATATAAAAGAGTAAATGAGGTTCTTGTTTTATGCTGTTTTTTCAAAGCTCGATGTCTGTCCTCAACCAACCCTGCATACCGGTATATGTATGAAGAGGAGCCATGGATTCTGGTATATTGATATACAAGAGAGTCAATGAGGTTCCATTAATGCTTGTTTTATGTTGTTTTCCATGCTAGATGTCTGTCCTCAACCAACCCTGGCTTACTAAGAGGAGTCTTTACTAAATGCAGCCTGTGTGCAAAGCCTGTCCATCCATAACAGCTCAGACAGACAGGGAATTGTTAGTCACAGAGGAGGAGAGGAGGGAGGGGGAGAGAAAAAGGCACAAAGGGTAAGAAAGAGTCCAAATAAATCATAGCTTTTCAATTTTAATAACTTTCTAGCGATCTAGGCTCCATCCCGGCGAACAATTTCCCAGCTTGACCAGAAAGAAGACCTCCAACCATCCTTCTTCACCTCCAACCATCCTTCTTCACTGGAGAGTTGATGAAAAAGCAAACCAAAAAAATCCCTTTTTGACTACTTAAGACATGCTTTCAACTTCCTCAGTCCTTAAACCCAGACCTCTGCCCTTGAGGCAGCTAACAGCTGGACAGCTTAGAGAGCCTCTCGAAAACCAGGATTCCATGATGCCTCTTTCTCTACTGAAGCTCAGAGAGGCCCGTCACCTTTACCCGGGAGAACAGGCTCTGTGAAGTGGATGGAGAATGCAGGCCAGGAGCCAGGGTACAGGTCGGCCCCCGAGGCCGGGGGGTGACTGACTGGAGACACTGGAGGCATCGACTGCTAGGCTGCAGCCCAGGGCCTAAAGCCTCCTAACAGGATTTCCCTCATCCAATTACAGGGCCGCGCAACCACAGTGGCTGAACCCATCATTGTGTGTGTGTGTGTGTGTGTGAGAGAGAGAGAAAAAGAGAGAGACTCCTTTGAGCAAGTGTGAATGAATGAATGTGTGTGTGTGTGTGTGTGTGTGTGTGTGGCGAGGGAGTGTTTGGTTCTTTTGAAAAGCTGATCATGAACGATCTACACGGTGGGTAAGAGAGAAAGAGAGCACATGTGTGATATGTGACATCGATATGGACATGCAAGCCGTACCAAAGTATGTGTGGGCCTCATGTGAATGAGTGAGGCCGGTCTGAGTTATTGGAGACATGTACAAAGAGCAGAGCACCAATCAATATTTGGAGATCAGATATCTCTAAGCTTCCAAGTAGAAGAGAATAAGGGAGGAGCTGAGGGAGGAGAAAAGAGGATCAGAGACAGACTGACAGGCGGACAGACAGACAAAGGAGTAGAGTAGAGAGCAGCTCTTCCTCTGATTTGTTTTGGTTTATCTCGGAGTGATAAATTGGGTCAAATGGGAAGCAGAGAGAAAGTCCTGTCTTATCTCTCCAGCATGGCTTCAGAGGGGGGAAGAGAGAGGAAAAAGTCTCTCTATTAACAAGGCTTCGCCATCGATTGGCCAGAGGAGTTATGAGGCTTTTCCAGAGAGTAAAATAAACTTTTAAATCCAACTCCTCCACGAGTCACTGCTTCAGCTTAATAGACATCTGCCAGAAGGGAACACACATAGTAAAGCAGGCAGGCAGGTAGGCACTAGGGGTGTAACGATACATCGATTCACATCGATGCATCGATTCATTGACTAACGATCTGATTACATCGATGCAATGTAAAAATATCGATCTATATCGTCATCTTAAAGATACACCTTTATTTTGAAATGGCACATTCTGCGTGACTGTCACCATTTCCGTGCAGCGCGCGACTAGCAGCGGCAAATTACAAAGTCAAAGAGCGCTGCACACTGTGTGTTCTGCATTTTGTGACTGCGGCGGAGAACAGCGAAGCGGTTTTAGCTGCGACTGCCAAGCCCGCCCACGGCCGACTGTGATTGGTCAATGCTCTAGTCTAGCCGACTGTGATTGGTCAATGCTCTGGTCTGTAACAAAGCATCTGTCTTATGAATGGGCAAAGGCTGCAGGTTGGACCTTACTTACTTTACTCCGGTTTGCTTGTCCAATTTCATTGGATAAACCTGAACTTCCTATTGATTTCCTTCCTGAAATTCCTATTGATAAAATCTACAGGTAAATCATTACTCCCGTAATCAGTGATCTAACATGACTGTCCAAGCATAGCCTTACCTTTCACCAATCAACACATCATATCAGATCAGTGCTTCCTAGAGGAAGTGTGATGGATGGCCCTATATTAAAAATTATCCTGACCTGCGTTCAGAGCGTAGTGTTTGTCCTGAACATGTTGATCAGTTAGTTTTTTTGAAGAAAAACCTCCCAAAGAAGAACACTGGAGGATATACTTATTATATAACACTGGAGGATATACTTAACTTATTTTGGTTAAGAAGAATGTATATAAGATGTACTGCACTGTACTGCATTTGCACTTATTATTTATTATTATTTTATTATTATTTATTATTATTGCACAAATATACTGTAGGTTTGTGAGACTAGTGAATGGGTCTATTTTTCTTTTTGTAACAGAAGAATACTGTATAATACAATATGATTTAAATGCTGGATACCTGGAAGAGCTCACAAATAAAATGGTCAAATAATATTCTAGTTGTTTTTGTGAGTGGATAATTGTGTTAGATTGGCATATGATATCACGTCATATCGATCATATCGTCATATCGATCTTGAATCGAATCGAATCGAAATCGTATCGTGACTGACATTGTGATATCGTCAAACATTGTATCGTCATACAAACAAATCGATATAATATCGTATCGTGATGAAGCTGGTGATTTACACCCCTAGTAGGCACGCACGCACGCACACTCACACACGACTAAATCTAGTCACAACAGTAGACCAAAAGCTTCTTCTCTTCATCACTTTGGTCCGATATGGAGCTTTGTCCAAACATACACTGAACAAAAATGTAAATGCAACACTTTTGTTTTTGCCCCAATGTTTCACGAGTTGACCTTGTGAAAGACCTAAGACTTTTCCTAATGCTTGCTCAAAATGTGCGACATCTGTTGTCTTAGGTCTTAGGTCTTTGATTTCAACTCTTGAAAAATTGGAGCAAAAAGTGTTGCTTTTATATTTTTGTTCAGTGTACTTACTTAGGCCATAGAGTTGGTATGTCTGAAGCTTCACGTTAAAAAACACAGACTAAAGACAAGGGATGTGCATAACTAAACATTTTTAGTATGGTTGATTAATATGGTTGATTAATCAGTGGGTGGTATGAACGATTACGGTAATCGATGGATCATCGACAAGAAATCACATAATATCTTAAACGCAAAAAAACTACTTTTAACAGTGAAAAATCTCATTTCTTCTGGTATTAATCCTCATGAATGTTCACATACATAACAGGAATGCAGAACAGAAAAAGGCCTGCTGCTAATACCCTGCACACGCATTTGAGCTGTGCACGCATTTTGTATATCCAGCCATTTCCAATTACAATGTTTACCAATAGTCAAGCTATAGCCTCCCCGAAATCAAAACACCAAAAAAATAAATGCCATGGATAAAGATTAAATGGAATTGTATTTGTCTGTGGTGATAGCTACTCGATTCAGTTTTGGCTAAAGCATTGCGAACGGATTCTGAGCATTCAGCATGTATCTTTTCAAGACGCAAGGTACTGGTTTTTCGAAATGGAACCAGGTACTAAAGCATATCTTTAGCCTCTATGTTGGGGAGTAGTTAAACTTTAGGGCACCAATTAGGGCAGTAGTTTTTTTGCTGCAGGTTTGTCAAAAACAACAACTAATAGTGCTACAGAACCGACATTAGTTCTGTCCGTTAAGTTGTGTTTATTTGAATGGGGAAAAAAATGTAACGGTCCAAATGTTGAAAATCGAGTTTGACCCTCGGGAATGATTAATCGACTATTCCGTCCCATCCCTACTAAAGACCAATTAAGGCCGACAACTAGGGCCCGGGCCAGAATTTGTCCTTGTCAGGTTACCATGGCCAGAAGGAAAGCCTCCTGGCCCTAATCGTATTGGATGAATCCACTTCCCCTTCAACCTAACTACAGTAACTAACTACAGTAACTAACTACAAACTAACAAACTAACTCCAGTAACTAACTACAAACTAACAAACTAACTACAGTAACTAACTACAGTAACTAACTCCAGTAACTAACTACAAACTAACAAACTAACGACAGTAACTAACTACAGTAACTAACTACAAACTAACAAACTAACTACAGTAACTAACTACAAACTAGCAAACTAACTACAGTAACTAACTACAAACTAACTACAGTAACTAACTACAAACTAACTACAGTAACTAACTACAAACTAACTCCAGTAACGAACTATAAACTAACAAAGTAACTACAGTAACTAACTACAAACTAACAAACTAACTACAGTAACTAACTACAAACTAACAAACTAAATGCAGTAACTAACTACAAACTAACAAACTAACTACAGTAACTAACTACAAACTAACTCCAGTAACTAACTACAGTAACTAACAATAAACTAACAAACTAACTACAGTAACTAACTACAAATTAACAAACTAACTACAGTAACTAACTACAAACTAACTACAGTAACTAACTACAAACTAACAAACTAACTACAGTAACTAACTACAAACTAACTACAGTAACTAACTACAAACTAACTACAGTAACTAACTCCAGTAACTAACTACAAACTAACTACAGTAACTAACTACAAACTAGCAAACTAACTACAGTAACTAACTACAAACTAACAAACTAACTACAAACTAACTACAGTAACTAACTCCAGTAACTAACTACAAACTAACAAACTAACTACAGTAACTAACTACAAACTAACAAACTAACTACAAACTAACTCCAGTAACTAACTCCAGTAACTAACTACAAACTAACTACAGTAACTAACTACAAACTAACAAACTAACTACAAACTAACTACAGTAACTAACTACAGTAACTAACTACAGTAACTAACTCCAGTAATGCTCCCAGCAGCAAGGTGATGAGGAGGGCTCATAGTAGGGCTGTCCCAAACGACTATTTTTCTAACGATTAATCTAGCGATAATTTTTTCAGTTAGTCGATTAGTCTAACGACTAATTTATCGATTAGCCTAACGATATAAATAAAAAATATTATGTGTCGGCCCCTTAATTTCCACCTCACTGCTATGTTTAGCCAACTTGAATGCCAACATGGCCATTTAGAAGTCTGTCCATCACCACAACACATAGCTAGCTAGTAGCTACATAGCTAGCTAACGTTACTCTCGCTGCTATGTTATGATTAGCTAAATTGATGCTAACGTAGCATGCGAGCTACGAGCTAGATAACGTACAGTAGGTGCGAGCACCACAATGACAATAGGCTACCGTAGCTAGCCAGCTACATAGCTAACGTTACTAACACCAGAAGACAAGACATACAAACTGTGGTGAGCTACATTGCTTGTGTAACATTAGCTAGTAGCTATCCATTTTTCACTCATACACGGCCGGAAAAGTGAACAGAAATACAACGGTGACTTACGGTGGTGCTATCTTGCGGCTGTCTTCACAAAGAGGTCCAGGATGCTTTCGCTTGAGGTGCTCGTTCATTGCAGACGTACTGCTGTGATAGGCCATTTCATTTCTGCACAGTTTACAGACCACCACATTGTTTTCTTTTTTTGTAAAGTACTCCCACACTTTGGACGATCGTGGGCGAAGTCTTTTAGCTGCCGGCTCTGCCTCCATGTTTGCACTGGTCGCAGCCATTTTGTTTATTTACGACGCACCGACGCACATTACGCAAGTCGACGTATTGACGTAGTCGATTACGTCGACGACGTCGACGAATCGTAACAGCCCTAGCTCATAGCATAATCAGACTACTGTGACGAGCCATCGAGTGTCACCACCACCATCTGAACAGCTCTGCACACGAGCTGCCAGTGTCACCACCACCACCTGAACAGCTGCCAGAGTGTCACCACCACCACCTGAACAGCTGCCAGAGTGTCACCACCATCTGAACAGCTGCCAGAGTGTCACCACCACCACCTGAACAGCTGCCAGAGTGTCACCACCACCATCTGAACAGCTGCCAGAGTGTCACCACCACCATCTGAACAGCTGCCAGAGTGTCACCACCATCTGAACAGCTGCCAGAGTGTCACCACCACCACCTGAACAGCTGCCAGAGTGTCACCACCACCATCTGAACAGCTGCCAGAGTGTCACCACCACCACCTGAACAGCTGCCAGAGTGTCACCACCACCACCTGAACAGCTGCCAGAGTGTCACCACCACCACCTGAACAGCTGCCAGAGTGTCACCACCACCATCTGAACAGCTGCCAGAGTGTCACCACCACCATCTGAACAGCTGCCAGAGTGTCACCACCAGGGTTTCCGTTAACGGGTAATTACCGGTCTTTGTCCGGTAAAATGTGTTGAAGTCCGACAAATTGAAATCTCTTCGGTCATAATGTCCGGTGAAAATAATTCCCTCTAAGCACAATTTGAATACAATTCGCTAAAGTTCACATTCTGATTCCTTCTATATTTAAAAAAGACGAATATATAGGGTATATATTTCTTTTATTATGATATGATTTGACGCCGGCATGATGATGACTGCTAATGTGTAGGCTAGGCTAGCCTATGCGAAACAGCGGCGGCAGGGTTGCCAGATGGGATTGACAATACAGCCTAACTAACCAGTCTATTACCGCTAAACCCAGTAGCCCATTCGGCGATAACCCGGCCCATCTGGCAACCCTGCGCAGCGGGCCACCATAATAATAACTTGTATTTGTATAGGCTAGCGCTTTTAACCTGCAAACGTTGCAGCTCAAAGTGCACCATAGCGAGCGAGAGGTACACATGGCAAGACAAAGTAAGCTTAACAATTACTTCATGAAACCAAGCTACAATGAGTCTGAGGAGAAGTCTGACTGTAAAGAGATGGAGGCGGCTCGACGGTTCCGAGTTAAATGGAAAGAAAATTTCCCCTGGCTGCGTTTAGATGGGGAAGGAAAATGTTTTGCTCACCGTGCAAAAAATCGGGGAGGAATAACGGATTCACGAGAGGAGCAACGAATATGAGAATGTCGGCTCTCACTGATCACAGGCGGTGCAGTGACCACATATCGGCGGTCAGGCCACTGTGAGCAGGCTAATGAAACGGCTAACAATAAGCTGCACTCTCAGCTACAAGTTGCATTTCACATGGCAAAAAATGGCATCGCATGTCATCAGTATGTGGGACTGACTGAGCTACTGAAAGCAGTTAAGGCTCCAGATTGTGTCTTGAGTGAGGGCACCGCCACAGCGACTCCGTTGACATTGTGGCGCGTTCAGCGCTGGACATGGCATAGCGCGCATGCGAATCATGAAAGCCTATATTATATTTATTATATAGCTCGCATCTAATCGTATCGGATGAGAAATAGACATTAAACGGCATATATAGGCTACACAACAGCTAATCACCGCGACAAACAGCGATATTATATTTGAATATGATGACCGGAATATCTCACGTTTGTCCGGTAAATTGAAATCTTCCCGGACACGTTGACCAGCACAATTGTTTTCTAACGGAAACCCTGGTCACCACCACCATCTGAACAGCTGCCAGAGTGTCACCACCACCATACAGGCTGGGCCTAATCTATGCAGCGAGAACAAAAGGATGAAACTGATAAACAACCCATAACAACCCATCCAGGGACAGAGGGAAGATAACCTTTTCATCACATTCTGACAGGGTGGCCATATTCAGGCACAGTGCCACTGTATAAATAGAGGACCATGAATCTGGGGAAAACGGGATCCCTCAAAATAAGATGTAGACAAGGGAATTCAACAGGGAAACGAGGAGTCACAGTGTGAGGTGACACATTGACTGACAATGAAAAGGTATAACAGAATTACAGGGCTGAAAACAAGTAAAAAAATATATTATAATAAAACATTGTTGTTGTTTTTTGAGTGGGGCAATCCCACTCTTATATTTTTCATTTTATTGAATAGAGAAAGTAAAGAAAGACAGGAAAGTGAGGAGTAAAGAAAGACAGGAAAGAGGAGGGTGATCAGGATTCAAACCAATGCCGTTTGGCATAATGCATGCAGTGTAGGGCCATGGAGTTAGACCACTGGACCACCCTAGGCCATGAAAAACAAGGAAAATGTAAGAACATTTCAGAACAACTGAATGAATTCAATTAAGCCTACAATTATGCTCTTTTTTTTTTTTTAAATGTACGTAGCGATCAGCACGAAAAAAAGGCTTCATGAACCATCTTAACAAGCCCTTATTCTATTAAATCCAGCTAATGTTCTCTCTCCCCGTCTCAAAGAGCAGGATTAGCAGACAAAGAGAATCAGTTATAGGTGGGTTCCTCTGCTGCCTCCCTGTTTATGAATTCTCATCAAGACAAAATTATTATCACCCCCATCATATGCAGGTCTTAAGGCCGTGCCCTTAAAACAGGCAGGGAGAGAATTTGTTCCATTTTAATCCGATTCCGAGCCTGTCCTGGATCATTGGGGCAATCAGGCGGCACCTACGTACTTCTGAAGCTCAAGAGGTCAGAGACTATCTGTCTACGAAGGTTATTGAAACATGAAATGATTTTCCTCCCTCTGCTTCTCTAATCCACAGAACACTGTGATAGTGGGCTTTAATAGAGCACGATTGCATTCAGGCACCAACCGTGACGTCCGACTTACCAATTAAAAAGCTGAGCGTACTGTTTTATGACGCCTCCCTGTGGGCTTACACATGTAGTAAAACATCACACGGCTTTCTTTGGGAGATTAAAAGTGATACAGAGAACTGTGGGAGAGAGATGTGTGTGTGTTTGGTTAATTACCGGTTAGTCTTTGGTTAATTCATTGTAAAGTTCCTCCTGCCTGTTAACGCTCTCTCTGTCTCAGCAGGAGGGGGGGGGGGGGGGGCTGGGCTGTATAAGGAGCTAGCCTTATGGTGGGTGGAGAGACGCAGTCAGAATAACGATGGCTATGATGGCTCCTCTGGGAGCGGCTGGGCAGCCAGAGCCAAAGTGGACTATAAGCATTTATAGAGCATTAGTCAGAGAACGTATGCAGTAAAGACAGAAGACCTATAAAATATGACCCAACTGGGAGCCTCCTGCTGGGCCCACAACAGGGCAGGAGAGCCGTCAACACACCATTACACAGCATATCATTAGGCGCAACCGCCTACGGCCTACAGTCGCGGCGAGAACTATTCGTCAGTGTTCAATGAGGTCGGGCCAGTCGAAATTCTCCCTGTTGAAAAAGTGCAGCTAAAAAGTTCAGTCAGGTAGGGGAAGTGTAGGGTAACCTTCAACAGAACATTATTCAAGGTCAGAACCTGACCCGGACAGTCAGACAGTCATAATGGGCTTTCCAGAAAGAGATTCCCTCCTACGGAACTCCCGACATGTGGCCCATCTGTTGACAAGAACCACTTTCCAACCTGCTGTTTTCTGATTGGTGGTTCTATAGAAGGGTGTGACCCTCCAGTCAGGTGGTGCGCTGGCACTAACACCAAGCTCAGCAGGACAGACAGAACAAGTTGTTTGTTTGGTTGTTTTTGTTTAGTTTCTCCGTCTCAACTTTTGCCCTTTCTTTCTTTATCTCTCTGTTGAAACGGATGCAGATGTGTGTGTGTGTGTGTGTGTGTGTGTGTCCTCCCTCGCTTCTCAGCCTTCTTCAAGACAGCCTTGTGTTTGAATTAAGAACACACTATAAAGCCATGAAACAAAGGCTGGTTTAATGAGCTCTGTTGGGAAAGGAGATGGGGGGGGGCGGGGGGTGGTTAGTGGCAGTCATCAGTTCAGAAGCACATCTGAAAAGGGAATGTGCACACAGGGTTGGGAGCTTAAGATGGGGAGGGAACCCACAGAGATGCAGATCAGCTGTCTTCAGTTTGATAGGGGGGGGTGGTCTTTTTTTTCTATTTCTCTTTTCTCCATCTCTCTTTGAATGCCAGTGAGAGATGGAGGAGAGTCACAGGGCATACTGAGCAGGAAGCACTGGAGCGACGGTTGTTTACTGATTCCACAAAAGAACCGACCTAAAGATGCTCTTGTAGGGTTGTAGATGACTTCTATCACTATCACCGCTGTCATCCTTATCAGAGTTTCGATGACTACAGCTGTGCTATCAGTGGGGGACTTGAACCTACAACCTAACAACGAGATGCCTTATGTAAGATTAATCGCTTCAACATCACTAGGCGTTGCTGCATTGCATCCCTGTCGTCCGCTGAGCACAGCGGTCCTGTTCCGCACAGCGTTCTAACACTGTTTACTGAGGATCTGGGTAAATAAGTGGATTTACTTGGATCTGTGACTGTCAGGCTGGAGCTTGGCTGTGGGTGTGCAATATCTCTCCTCACCCTGTTAGCTCTGAATGCCCAGTGGGGATCCTGCTACAGCTCAAACTACACAAACGTTATTAAAACTAGAAAAGGCAAGCAAGCAAACTCTCTCTCTCTCTCTCTCTCTCTCTCTCTCTCTCTCTCTCTCACACACACAGACACACACAGACACAGACACACACACACACACCAGGGCTCGACAGTGCGACTGTTTTGGTCGCATTTGCGAGTGAATATATTTCTGTGCGACTATTGAAATACATTCAATCGCACCAGTGCGACTAAAAGACTAAAATGCTGAACTACTGTCATGCGCAGTCAAACGTATGTGTATAAGCGATGAGGGAATGAAAACAGTGAACAGAAAGTTCGAGTCCTATATGCGCTTAAAATGCGCTCGTAGCGCTGTGTTTTGTTAGCCGCTAGCAGCGTTTGCTTCCGGTTTCATTACAAAGAGGTTAACCCTATATGTGCCTGACGTCTAACATTCAAATGACTCTAACTTCATCTTTTTTCGTATTTCAATGTATGACACATCATTTGAAAGCTTATGATCCGTAGTTCCAATCCACAACACGTCACATTTGAAAGTGTTTATGTATTTTTTTTACATTTGAAAGTGTTTTTTGTTTATATATATTTAGAATATACCAGTCATATTCTGGAATGTGTCTAAATGTTAAAGTTCCATAAGTATAAGCAAAATAAAGTAACAGTTTGTAAATAAATAGTAGCATTATTTTATTTTTTAAAACACGAACCGTGAACCGTGACCCAAAAACCGAGGTTCATACCGAACCGTGGCCCAACTGAAATTAATATTCTTACTTCCCCTTTACATTGTGTGAGTCTCCATTTTTATTACGTCCAAGAGCCGGTTATGATCATTTTGATATGTTATGATTATGATAATTTGTTGTCGTTGTTGACGAAAATTCCGCAATTTTCATTGT